>NW_024344371.1:254714-277097 GCF_902729225.1 Pteropus medius | reverse complement strand
CCCCATCCTCCCCCCGCCCTCTGGTACCCACCATTCTGCTTTCTATCTTTATAAATTGGGCTATGTACCTCATAAAAGTGGAATTTTACAGTATTTGCCTTTCTCTGACTGGAGCGTTTCACTTAGCATAATGTCTTTGGGTTTATTCATGTTGTAGCGTATGTCAGAATTTCCTTCCTTTTAAAGACAGAATAATGCTCCCTTATATGGATATACCCCATTTTCTTTATCACTGCATCTGTCGATGGATGTTTGGGGCAAGAACTTTTATATGGTTTGTTAAGCAATGACTAGAACAGATTCTGACTTGGTAGGGGCTCAACAAATAACTGTTGAATGCATTTTAGTTATGTTGAACATGAGGTGACAGTGAGCTCTCCAAGTGGACTGTCCAACAGGTGCTCCAGTATGACTGAGGACTAACGGTGAGGTGAGGGATGAAGCCCGTGGTGTGAAGGTACTCCGGGGCACAGGGGCGGAGCGATAGAGCATGAGCCTGGGCTCAACACAGCTGGGAACAGAGTCATGGAAGATGCAGGAAAGATGGTCTCAGGGTAGTGCCATGGGCTCAGAAACAATGGGATTTAAGAAGAGGGGCAACATCCAAGTCAAGAAGGATGCGGTCTGAGGGAGAAACACTGGGATTTGCGAATAGCGGTGGAGCTTAGACCTGAACTCAGCTCTATCCGATGTCATTGTCGACTTTGGAAATGAATTTCTATAGATGGTGGTGGAGATACAGGCGAGAACCTGAGATCATGGGAAACCTTCCTGAATCAGCCAGAGCTATAAATGCTACGCGCCGAGACTAGCAACGGCAGAGAAAGACTCATGAAGCACAGGTCATTCTAAGGCTTCATGGAAGCCTTGGCCTTGCGTGTGCCCCTAAAATGTGGCTGGGCTCTGTGCTATAAAGAGGAGGGAGAAGGATACCTCAAGCAGAGAAGATAGTGAGGAAAAGGGCTTGATGGAAAGGATGGAGGTGTGCACGGGGACTAGACAGAGATCAGATCAGTGAGGCAGAGGATAGGTCGGGGAAAGTGGGAAAATAGTCTCCTATCTAAAGTTGATTAAGAGATGACGATTGGGAAGCTTGAGTAATCTGCATGTAAACACAGCATCAAACATAACTCAGTAGCCACTGGGCACCAAAGAATGCCCAGGAAAACCAGTCGCTCTGTAAGTATAGCAGAATATTCTGTCATGGACACTGACAGCAGTAAAGACCAGGTTGCACGTGACAGGCATGCTTGGCTCAATTACGAGTGCGGCCGTTTCTGAGTCATGTGCTAGAGAATCAGAGCCTCCGCTAAGTGTAACCTGCATTCACTGAGCTGCTGAGAGCCCTGCCGGATGGCGTGTGGGCCTGCCTGAGTCTTGAAGCCCTTTCCTTTCTGCAGAACCTGGGGTGATGTTGGGCCGAAGACTGAGAACGTGGATGCCAGAGCTGCCACCATCTCACTCTCGGCGGTTTCTACACCAGCGCTGAGCTGCCAGCGCTCTTCTCTGGGGTCAGGCAAAAGTCTACACGCTCATACGTATCCCCTTCTGAAAAAGTGGTTGGGTAAATTCTTATGTACACCCACCAGGGTGGCCCCAGATCTCAAGGAAATATACAACAATCACTTTTAAAGGTAACATCTAGCTAACTCCCGCAAATTCAGGCTTCCTGGAACTGTTTATCTCAAGGAAAATGCCCGGAGCATTCCTACAGGATGTAGACGCAGGATCCAAGTGTGTGGAACGTGAATCCTCTGTACAGAGAACCAGTGAGATGCTGCCCCCCAGTGCAGGTACCATGGCAGAGAGTGTGAGGCTGAAGAGGCCAGAGTCCCTACTTGCTTTTGAGTACCAGGGTTTTCCTGACAGAGCGGAGAAGCAGGAAGCATCATCCTGTCTCCACCTCTTTCTCAGATGCAGCGAGGGAAGCCACGACACTGGAAGTGGCTTTAAACCTCTCCGTGCTTTTATGCTTGTGTTATGTCTGGTACCACTGTTTACTCCAGCCCCACAGCATGTTACTTCAGCCTATGGCTTGGCACCTCCGAGACCAGGTTTCTGGGAGCCTTATGTACAAAAAATAATAATAATAGCTGAACTCATTGATTGTTCACTGTGTTCTAAGTGCTGTTCTAAGTGTTTTATATGTATTTAAGTCTCAGTAATTCTGTGGGATAATTGTTCTGTTCGACAGGTGAGGAAATTGAATCACAGAGGGGTATCGTATCTTTCCTGGATCATCTAGCTAGGAATAGGTAGGAGCAGGAATTGAACCTGCCTGCCTCCAGAGCCTGTAGTCTTCAGGGAAGACAGCCCCAGTGGGGTGTGTGGGAGCCACCAGAGGCCAGCAGAGAGGTCAGCTGCTGACCAGTCAAAGTCCTAGATCCGGTTTCTCCCTGTTGGAGCAGCTGCCTCTGCTGCCTCAGGGAGGGGACTGCTGCCCTGCTGTATTACCCACGCTTGCCAGGAGGATTAGCCTTTTCCTCATGTCAAAACAAGCCAAGCAGGAAGAAAACTAACAAACAACTCATGGCTTCCAGCAGAAAAAGTTCTGTAGCTTCTCCAGCAGGAAGGGAGACCAGTGCTGTGGAGACCCGAATGTGCCCGGTTATGTCCTCGTCGTAGGCATATATTGGCGAAAGGGACCTGAGGGCCTTTGTTTTCCAGGTCAAGATACCGAGGCCTGGCCCATGTGGCACTCTGTCTCTGCAGCTGCCCCCTCCTTTGCTCCCCTCGGTACACCATGTGCGATTTGATAATGTTCTGGAGACCCAAGGTCTCTCCCCAGTTCTGCCGCGAGCTTACTCTGGGACCAGGGGCCATTCTAGTTTCCCATCTGTAGGATAATGAGATTGAACTTGAGCAGTAGTTTTTTAAAAAAAAATGTTTATTACTGCAGTGAAACAATTTTTTTCCAAATAAAACATTACTGATAGATGCAGAATAAGAAACAGTTAAAAGTAGAGTTATAAATTTTCAAAAAATAAACAAGGATAAAAAACCTTAGGCCAGTCAGACTTCTCTGCGAATTGTTCCCTGAGCCTGCTTCATGCTTTTCTGCACATCATTCCCGCCCCTTGGGTTGCCTTAGCTCCTTCCGTTTTTATTGAAGGATTTGGATTCTCCAGAACCACCCTCCACCCCATCAGCCTCTCTCTCATGGAGCCTCTTTGCTTCCAGTGAATCCTGCCTCCGTCTAGGTTTCTATTGCATTTATTAACTATTTCAATCATTGGGCTCCTCCATACTGCCTAGTGGTAGCTTAAAAGAATTTATGTAAGTTATTTGCACATACACATAATATTTACATATGTATAAATAGCATATGTTTGCATATGTACCTTCATGTATATATGTATACATACATGTACCTATAAATGCATATGTATCTATGTATACACATGCAGCCTTTATTTAAAGAAAGGCCGTGTCTTTGTGTTCCCCAGCACCTGGTACATGATAGGTCTCTCCAGTAAAGTTTTGATCGTGGGGATCGTCTTCTGTGTCATCCTGAGCATCTTGCCTATGTCAAGTCTCAGTAAATACTAGTGTTAGAGGATTGCATGATATGGTATGTTTTTTTACCTGGGGAGCGCTGGATATAACTCTGGGAAATGTACGTATTTTCTTACATCTAAGGTGGAGATGATGACGCAGGCCTTCCACGAGTATTTACTGAGTGCATACTGTATTCCAGGCACTATCTAGGCCCTGGGGATTCAGCAGTTTACAAAGACAGAAGTCCCTGTCCTCATGGAGCTTATACTGCAGCTAGTTTGAGGAAGAGCCTCTAGGGTTGCTGGAGGAAGACGGGAAGGAAAGAGTCCCTTTTGCTTGGTGAGAGGCAGAACCACAAGCCTGGTGGGGCTGCAGCAGGATGGAGGCCGCCCTGGTGGCCTGCATGGGGCACAGGGACTCCCTGGGCGGGATTTCTACTGTGAGATGAGAATAGGAGGAGGAAAGGCCACTTGGATTGGACTGAAGAGGCAGCGAGTCTCCACTCTTACACCCAGCCCAGCCACACCTTGCACCTGACCTTGAGGCTGCACATTCCGTTCCCCGCATCCACACAGCCGCTGTGGGCAGGAGGAACAGCACTGGGGGGAGAGGCTCTGTTGTGAGAGCCAGAGCCCCCGGCCCACCTGTGAGCAGAGCTGTGCCGTCCTGCTCCAGCCCTCCCAGGGTGTGGTGGGGGCTTGGCACAGGCACGGAGGCAGCCAGGCTGGCAGGGACAGATGGAGTCTCCTGGCCATGCGGAGGCCCACAGCCATGAGGGAACAGAAAGAAGAGGCTATTCGACACACCCCAGAGATCCCCTTCCCCAGCTTGTGCCAGAGGCAGAATGCTAGAGTCACTGAGCCCCCAACAAGTCTGGGGGTTAAGTTCCCCCACTAAGTGGCCTGGGGTAAGTGTTTGCTGAGGACTTGGGTTTTTCATAGCCTCGCACTGCAACAGTTGGCTCTTGCATCCCCTTTCTGCTTCCCGGAATGAGGGAGGGCAAAGCCCACACTGGCCTCTAGGCCAGGGATGCCTAACGTCCATGTAAGTTTGTCCCTCATTGAGGGTCATTTTGAGAAAGTTTTACTTGACCTTTACTATGCCTCAGTTCTCTCATCTGTAAAATGGGACTAGCTGATAATAATTGCCCCATGTGTGTAGTATTGATGGGCCAGGCACTAACTGTAGGCAGCAGGTGTCATATGTATTCCTGTGGTCTCAGTGCCTGGCCCAGTGCCTGGTGCATGGTAGGCTTTCGGCAAATACGTGTTAAGAGAATAGTGATCTCTAGGTTTGGGCCGAGGTGAGGGGAAGACTCGCCACATGCAGAGGCAGACAGGAGGGACATGCGCGGAAGGGGTAGTTAGGGACAGAGGGTGCATGTGGGAAGCAGACGAGAGAAGAGTGAGGCTGGAGAAGTGTACTGGGACCAGATGTTGGGGGGCCTTGAATGCTAGGAGAATTCTTTGGCGAGGCGTTGGGGAGCCATGGGGGAGTTTCAGGGCAGGGGAGGGACATGGTGGTCCAGGATTTCCTGGAAGTCAGTGGTAGAGGAATCTAGACTGGACTGGAAAAGGGAGAGCTTGGAGCTAGCAGGGGGACCAGTTAGGTGGTGTCGTGGACACATGGCGGGGAATCACGAGCTGTGTGGGCAGGCAGCATGCTGTCTGCTCCCCCCGCCCTCCTCAGCACACAAGGAACGAGGCCAGCCTGTGTGACCTCCCCCAGTCTAGCCCTGACTGTTCCAGCCCTGGTACTTGTCTGTTTGCATCCTACTGACTGACACACCTTTAGCAGGTTGCCAGGTTACCGCAGCCCAGTGCTGCATGAGTCCTTGTGCCTCATCCCTGATGCCACTTATTTTCCCCTTCACTTTCCAGCCTCTGTATGTCTCTGTGTTTATTATTTTAATCTTAAAGTGAGAAACAGTGAGGCTGCTGGAAGTAGGCCATGAGCTTTTATTTGCTCTTCTCACCAAGGACAGACATGTTCCCAAGCCCTGGGAGCAGAGACCTGGAGCCCCGGGGGAGGGAGGCGTGAGGCAGAATGTGGAGGAAAGGCGGCCGCCCGCCCCAGAGGGCACGGGCGCTCAGGCCAGCACAGGCCTGCGGTGGCCATTTTGTTCGTGGCCACGTGGTGGCTCCTGGCCTTCCTGTCTCCTCGTTGGTCCCTGAACATATTCTTCAAGGGGCAGATGCTGCTGCTTCAGAGTCTCCGTGGTTGGGACCCTGGCCCTCACCTCCCTGGCAGGAGAAGACGGGTCCTGGCCGTCATGAACCTGTGTAGCAGATCAGCTCTGCCTGTGGCACTGTTCTTGCTGTCTGCGTGCTGTGAATCTCGGCCACCGCTGTTGGGAAGGTGTGGTGGTGACTGGTTGTAAGAAAGTTGCTTTTTGCCCACTGTGTTAAGCACCTGCTGCATGCAGAGTTTTATGTCTAGTCTCCATTGTATAGGCAAATAGAGAGTTCAGGAGATGCCGTAGTTCCTGCCTGGGCAGGGGCGTTTAATAAAAATAACTGGCATTTAATGAGTGTTTACTGTGTCGGCCAGTGTGCTAAGTACTTTGCATACATTATCTCATTTAATCCTCATGGGAACCAAGTGTCACAATTGTTATTAGGACTATTTTATGGCTGGAGAAACTGAGACGAGATGAGGTTGATGAACTTTCCCGGGTCACACAGCCAGTGCACGCGAGCCTTCCTGTCCCAGTGCCCTGCTGCCTTCCACTTGGTGGGCACCCAGAACGCAGGATTTGACAGCTGGAGGTCCTGGGGTCCGTTTATTTCTCTTCTTACCGGCTGGGTGGTCTTGGCCGACTCCCCTCGCTTATCTCATTTGCTCATCTGTAAAGTGGGAATCATTGTGTGTAGTTCACCAGGCTCTGGTGAGGGATGAAAAAGACTAATTTGTCGTAAAACTAGTTTGTACACTATAAGGAGTTATGCATACTTTATACTTATTTAAATGAGTTAGTAGTAAAAACTTATTTTAAAAATATTTATTTACAGCAAAGGCACATGTTTCTGCCTTTAAAAAAAAAAGGAAATAGGGTTAGTCCCAGCTTTACGCCAGTGGTCGTCACGCATGCCCGGGGACAGGAGTCGGCGGGGAGGGTCTCCTAAGAGGAGCTGCTAGCTTGCCTTGCACAGTGGTTAAGAGCCTGGGCTTCTGAGTCTAGTTACCGGGTGTGTCCTTCGCAGGCTGCTCGGTTCCTGCCCTGTGGAGTGGCGGTGGTGCCAGCCCAGGCTCTATAGTGCCGTCGCGAAGACGGAGCGAGCCACTGTGCGTGCGGAGGGCCCCATGAGTGGTTAGCGCTTAATGGATGTTGAGGTCCGTGTTCAAGATGAAGAGGATGTTGTTTGGGCAGATAAAAGGCAAGGGGCATCCTTGTTTGGGGGCTCGGCCTTATCCAAAGGCTGTCTCAGAAGAGAGACGAAGGAAGCATTCGTGTTCGGTGAGACCGAGGGCTGAGGCCACGGAGCAGTCTTGGGAGTAAGCCAGACCCCTGTTAGGGCTCCAGGCCGATGGCAGGCTCTGTTTCTACAAATCCTCATCTCCCAAAGTCAGGGCTGTGGGAGAAGGAGGTAGCGTCTCTCTGAAGTCCTCGGACAGGCCCCAGGGAGATGACCGTGTCCTAGAGGTCACCTGGCCGGAGTCCAGCTTGGGGCTGAGCAGGCGGCAAATCAGCAGGAGGAGGGATGCGTTCCGCCGCGTAGCTTGGCTTCCTCGTCTTGGCCAAGGAGCAAAGTCTACTCACCAAGAGTTCTTGCCATTTTTTAATTTGTTACTTGGTGTTGTGTGTGACTGGTTAAAAGGAGCCAGGGGAGCCAGGAGTGGGGTGGGGTGGGAAGGAGGTTCACACTGGGAGCGGCTTATAGGGACACATTGATCTCTTTCTTGCACTGAGGCGACAAAACAGCTCTGGTATAGCTTCATGGTAGGTAGTGGTCAATTAGCATCTGAGCATTTTGTAATTCCGAAAATGAGAAGCAAGCGTTGATACTTTGGATATTTAGTAGTAGGCTCCAAAGAAGTTGTACAGTGTCTCCATCCCTGTGTTCATTTGACCATTTAGCTAGCAGACGATTACTGGAAATGGATGTGCCATCCATGGCGGCATAAAGGCCTGGGAGTCCAGGGCCACACGAAGCTTTCTTGCAGCGAGGCTGTTTTATAACTGTTCCCAAATCATGTTAGCTCTGGAAGCTATTTTAGGAACTCCTTTGGTTATGAACCATATCTTATATTTAATTTTGATTCTCTTTCTCCTCCTGTCCTGGATTCAGTAGCAGCATCAACAAACACTGTGTGCTTGGCGTTGTCTTAGGTGTGGGAAGTATTTAGAAGAACCAGAGATTAGAGCTTGGAAAGAGCTCATTAATTAACCAGAGCCAGTACCTAGAACAGACTCCCAAGGACTTTAGGCCTTCTCTGTTCAGTCACCACTTCTCATGTCTCGGAGGACCCCGTGCTTCTGTCTGGAGCCCATCAGTATCTGAAATGCCTGGAGCTAGGCACGAGGTAGAGGCTTTGTCCTCTTTTCCTTGGCCGGTGCATGTTCATAATAACAGCAAGAATTCCAGCTCACCCAAGAGGCATCTGAAGGCAGGCAATGGCTCACATTTCTACCTACCTCCCGAGGGCTATGGATGGCACTCCTTTGCTCCTTTCTCCTCTTAGTCTGCTGCTGTATCAGGAAAGGAAAGCATTCTACTCTTTCCTTAGCCAAAATCCAGTTAAGGAGCCATGAGGAGCTATTAGAATGTCTGGTCTTTGAGTCTCTCTGGATATGAATGGGTTTGACAGTGCCCTCCCACCTGTGAGATGAGGGCAGTTGATTTCTGTCTCCTCCATGCTCAACCTCACATTGGGTCACATGGAAAGGGAACCCACATAACCGATCCCCAAGGTTCAGAGTCGACATTGCACTGTTTTCAGCCCAGAGCAAAGCCACCCTTTGGCATCCTCCAACCAGAGGGTGAGGTGATTGCTGGTGTTTTTGAAAGCACAGATCAGGTATCCCTTTGATATTTGCTTGGAGACCCTTTCCAGAAGCTGGAGTAAGAGGAGTAAACTCATGTTTCACAAATCTGGATCAAAGGAAGTAGCAGAAACCTCCAAGGACCAGTGCATGCAAGGAAGGGAGCTGGACCAAGTGAGCCCATTTCTAGTGTGTCTGTCAGGGACTTGGAGTGGTCATGTTGAAAAGGAGGCCTAATCTATCCTGAACAGAAAATCAACAAATACTGATTGGGTGCTGCTGGGAGCTTGGCTTGGAAAGAGTGAAGTAATTCTAAAGCTTGCCTGGGTCCCGTCTTTGAAAAGTTCAGACTTTAGTTGGATGTACTAAATGAGCACACACGATGACTCTTGACAGTATATCATCAGTCTCTAAATCATAACACGAGGTTACATGTGTTGTTGGCATTTGGAGAAGGGAGAACAATCATTGTGTCAGATGTGTGGCTTGCAGGATTGTCATCTGTCTGGCCTGGGGAAGGATGGAGGATACAGGGAGAACATATTGTTTCATCCAGTAGAGACCATGGGTCTTAGATTCTCGTCCAGCGTCAACAGTGTCAAAGCACCTTCCCTTTGCAGGAGCCTGGCCAGCTGGAAAGGATGCATCCAGAGAGCACTCAGGAGCATGAGCTCTGTGGCCAGAGAATAGGGTTTGTGTCTCAGCTGAGGAAAAGTGAGCAGATTAATGGAGATAATGTATGCGAAAGCACCTGGCTTAGTGTTTTTCATATAGAAATAATTCAGCAAAGGTTTATCGATTTATTCCCAGGATCATGAGCGAGAGTCCTGATGAAGACACAAGAGCAAGGTTTTAAATGGGGTAAGGGGGTTAGGGTGGCCATGGAGTGGCGGGGCAGCCCATGGTGGCCTAAGCAAGAGAGAGGGAGGAAGAAGGTTCTGCTGGAGGTCCCAGTCTGCTGTCCCTTAGCCTGCTCAGGCTACTTTGGATGGTGTTTCCAGTTCTCGATCTCTATTAGGAGGGAAAATATCAAACTAGAACAAATGTGGATGAGGGCTGTTGGTATGTGAAGAATGGTTAAAAACGTGGAAATGATTACCCCAGAGAGGGGAGAGTTTTGGTGGTGTTGGGGTTTGCTGGGCACAGTTTTGTGTATTTAAAGGACTGTCATGCGATGTCAAGCTTCCTCTTTGGCATAGCCCTGGGGCCGGTAGGTAACAGTGACGGGGAGCCGATATTGGTGCGTGGAACTGGGTGATTTTCCCACCATTTGAGCCATGAAGGACGTGAGAGAGGGAAGATGGGTGACCCTGTGAGGTAGTAAACTCCTTCAGTGGGGCCATAGTGCTTAAAGACAAGCTTAGTGGCCACCGCGTAGGGACATTAATAATAAAAACAATAGTAATAGTTCCGTTTACTTGTTGTGTACCACCAGTGTTACCAAATGCTTTACTCGCATGGACTCATTTAATCATTACAACAACACTAGGAAGGAGCACAAATAGCTAATTTGCCCAGCTTTATAGATGAGAAAATTTAGACTGACAGATGAAGTAACCTACCCAGGGTTCCACACCTTGGCATTGAACCCAAGGCTGATCTTGTATTGGTGAAAGGTGAGACTCCAAAGGCTCCCTGGCAGGTCATCTCATTTCGTTTGGAGGGGGTTGGATGGCTCTGTTGGGTTTAGGACAGGAATGGTAGTTACTGCTCTTAGGGGACTTCATTGTGGGTGCTTTTGCCTGGCCGGGAGGTCAGTGAGAAGGGCTCTGCTAGCAAGGATGTTCCCTCGGCGGTTAGGAAAAAGCCTCTCTGGGGAAGCGGCTGGGGACTTCCAGGCTTATCTCAGCATCTCAGCTCCTCCTGTCCTGTGTCCTCCAGTTCTCCAGGGCCTACGGTCTCTCGGAAGCACCAGTGGTGCTGCTTTTCTTGTCAGCCTTTTCAGAAGCTGGCTCCGCTGTCATCACACTCAGCCTGCAGGCGCCCCGACCCCCAGGTCTGCCCCAGAGGGGCACAGAGCGACGTCTAGGTGCCATAACCTGGAGGCATGGTAGGATGAACTGCCTAGTTTCGGGGGGCCAGGCTGGGATTAAGAAGCCATCTGTCCTGCTAGTGGATTCCCTGTTCACCAGCCTCTGACAACTGGGAAAGTTCCTGCTGGCCAAGGTCAGAGTTCCAAGGAGAGTGCCTAGCACTGTGCCCGACACGGTGGTTTCCAAACACTGTGGGGTTTTTTTTTTTGAATAAATAAATGGCCCGTTTTTGTAGCACTCTCCTGCTTTCTCAGTGCTCACCCCGACGCCTGAAGAGTTTGAAGTTTTAGAAGGAGGGCACTGGAGAGTGGTGGGGTGCGCTTCTCACCCCAGATTAGGTGGCGTTGGGGGTAGTGTCTCAGTGTAATTCTGTTTTTTAAGGCAGAACTGTTATTGCTGCTCTGCTTTTGGGGAGAGAACATTGACCCCAGAGACTAGTGTCGATCCTAACTTGAGAATAATGGCTGCCTGCCAGTCCCAGAGGGCTTCAGAGAGCTGAACCTTCTAGAATGTTGTTCTGACACCTTTCCTCTGTAAATCAAACAATCCCAGGACTGCCTCTCACCCCCAAGATCCTAGTCAATAACCCCTCCCCTCTCTCTAGGTCTCTGTAGGCAGAGGATATATTTACATCATCGGAGATTTTATGGACCATTACTTTTGTTTATGTTTCATATTATGAAAACAATATAAAACGCAACTCAAACATTGGCCCCAAATACGACATTAAAGATGATGTTTTAGACTGCCGCCGGCCCCTCTCCCACCCGCGGGTGAAAACCTCAACCCGGGAGAACTTGTCCCTGCTCCGGCTCCCGGCAGGGCTGGCCCTTTGCCGGAAGCCTGGACTTGCGCCCTGGCGTGCAGGTCCTTCCCCTTCCCTTTTCTGCTACAGATATGGGCACAGGCATGCCCACGCATGGGGGCAAAGGCAGTATGGAAACTAACGCTCAAGTCAGAGCTGTTTGGGGAACCCCCGCTCTTACTTGTGTTTGAGACTCCTCTCTGACTCAGCTGAGCAAAGCAATAGTTTGTTCCGGGACAGAAAGAAACTCCATTTTTGAGTCACATGGTGTAAGCTCATGTGGTCATGCAGAGGTCAGTACGGCCCATGAGTCATCAGTTGTCCAGGTTCTCTGTACCCTAGAGACATCTCTTCCTGCCCAGAGCTTCCCTCTTTGACCAAAACCAAGAACCTCAAGAGCAGCTGTTATATCTGAGGGTTCTATCCTGTGCCTGGAGGGTAAATGGCAGGGCCTTCATTAACCCCCTTCCCACCAGGTCTGGCCTGTGGCATAGATTGTAGGTTCCACCATTCAGGGATGGATTAGAGCTCTCTTTAGGCCAATTCACGTGGCCCAGCCACTCTCCATCTCTCTGGAAATTATTTCCATCTGTTGACAAGGCCAGGATTTCAAGAGCAGCCAGCCAAGAGGTGCGTTGGTTACTCCCTGAGTCTCAAGAAGATTTTGTCGCCCTGCCTTGTGGGCAGCACTAGAAGAAGCCTTTTGTCCAGGGGCTTTGGCTAGTGGGATGACTGTGTTCACTCAGCCACATCTTATCAGAATAGCAAGTGCCAGTCGCATTGCCAGTCTGGGTTTTGTTTGAGGCTGAGCCATGAGCCCTTTGGGGCAGGAGCTTAGATTTAATGACTGGTGGCCTAGGACAAGATAGACATTTTGGCCTCTTTCACTTTCCCAAGAGGTAGCGGGAACCAGCTTGGGCAGGACACTTTGGAGCCTGGATTTTTGGCCTGAGTGGCCGAGTGATTCAGTCTGCCCAGAAGAAAGCATCTACTTACAAACAGGGCCTAGTGGTCATAATATCTGCCATCCCAGTCCTGACCTTCTCCCCAAACGCATGCTTGTCACTGTACTCCCCTTGGGCATATCCCAGAGTCTCGTGGGTGCTGGGGTTCACTTCCATTTGTTCTGCAAATTCAGGTCTTGACTTGCTCTTTGCTCATCTTCCTTCACTCTGCAGTCTTGGGAGTCCTGTATGCTCGGGGCCAGCATCTGCCAGGCCACTTCCTGTCTGCTGCCTGGCTCCGGCTCCGTGTCTGCATCTGCACTCACCTCTGCCAGGACCTACCCTCCAGCACAGGCTGTCCCCAGCTCTTGTCTCTCGGATTTGCACTTGGCACGTGGTGCTGTATTGTGTCCTTGGAGTGTTTGTTGTCACTGCTGGGCCAGGTTTCGCTTCAGCTCAGCAACCGCCTTGGGTTGGGGACTTGATGGGAAAAACTCAGTGGCTCCAGGGTAGTTGTTCCAGGAGACAGATGAGATGCAGTCTTCCAGGCTGACCATATCACGGTCATTACTGTTGATTGAAGTTACTGACAGCTCTGTTCTTCCCCTCCCTGTGGATACCATCCTCCTCCCCATGGATACCATCAGACTTCTGACCTATGAGTACTGTTTCTGACCCCGCAACCCAGCACATTTTCAGACTTTTTCTGATTATATATATTTGTAGATTCTGTTTTTGTTACTTCTTCCTTACCAAGTATTTAACTGTCCCAGCAATTTTGGCTTTTGCTTGGTGTCTCCAACCTTTTTTCCCCAAGCCCCTCCTTTGTCTTGGGCCTACCACCTGATCACAGTTTATCTTGTCTGCTTAGTCTTGTCAATATGAAGCTAAGCGTGGTTGTGCCTGAGTAGTCCTTGAATGGAAGACCAGGAATGCCAGGTAATGTAGGTTTTTCGAGGTGTTATTAGGCCTTTCTTCCAGCCCCTGGTATGGTCCCAAGCACGAAATCATCATTGTCCACTGTCGTCATCATTTAGTGATAGGTGGCATCAGTTGAGCATTTACTTTGTGTTGGGCATTATGTTAAAATGCATCTTCACCAAGAAAAGCCCTAGAAAGTATGGATGAAACTGCAAGTAGAAACTTAGATCAAAGACGTTATTTAAGTCTATATTAACTAGTAAAGAGACTATGTTAGAATTTAGATTCAAACCAGTGACATTTTAGAGTCTGAGTTTTTAACCACTATGTAGTATCTTTGGGTTGCAGTATGTACTCACTAAATGTTTGTTGAACAGTGAGATTGTTGCAGTAGTTCATCTGGTTGCCATGATATCACAAACTCTGACAAGGATAGCACCTAACATTTTTTGAATACTTAGAGTGCTAAGCGGCATACATCAATTAACCCATTAAATCTGTACAGCTCAATGAGAAAGAGTTTCCCCATTTTACAGATTAGGAAACTGAGGCCGAGAAGGGCTGAGTTAACTTGCCCAAGGTCACACAGCTAAACAGTGTATGTTTAGGATTTGGATGAAAGTTATCTCTTACACAGTATGAGTCTGTCCTCTTGATCGCTGTGATACTGTCTACAAAAAACGAGACTCATTTTTACCTCTGCTCCTTTCTTCTTGCTAACATCTTCCTTAGCTTAAGTTCGTTTTTTTCTTAGTCAAACCCCGTTCATTCTATTCTTTCTGAGAGACCCAGGCTGGGGACCTCTCAGACTAAGCCTGTCCATGTCGAACTCACTTTGTAAAATTAGCTCTTCAATTTATATTTTTTAAAACTTTTCTTGTAGATAAATCCTCATGTTGAATCACCTGATTTAAGATTAGTGCTCCATGATACAATAATAGGCCTATTTGTCTATCTTATTTCTGACCACAGAATGGAACAGGTTGCCCAGAAACAGACCCGTATGGATCTGGGCACCTGATTTATGACAGAGAAGGAGCAGTAGGGAATGGACAGTCATTTTAATAAACAGTGCTGGGACAGTTGGATATCCACAAGGAAAGAAATGAATCTTGACCACTACCTCACATCACACACAAAAATAAATTCCCGACAGATCATCAATCTAAATGTGCAAGTTAAGACAAAATAAAACTTCATATACAAGATAACACAGAATGACCTCATAACTTTGAGGTAGCCGTACATTTTTTAAAGAAGACACCAAAAGCACTGACTATAAAGGGAGAGACTGATAAGGTGGTTGACATTAAAATGAGGAACTTCTGATCATCAGAAGATAATCAATAAAGAAAAAAGACTAGCAGAGTGGGGAAGATACACATAGTATGTATAATCGGCAAGTAGACTTGTATCCAGAACATAGAGAGCATCCATAAAATCTAGAAGAAAAAGAACCACTTCCCCCCAAATGGTCAAAAGAATGTCCTATACTTAAAAATTGTGGGCTGTATAGACTTTTCTTCTCCCAATTCTAGGTTTTAAGCTAGTTTGCTCTGGATCATTGGCACAGCCTGGTGGCTGGCCTTGGGAACTGT
Organism: Pteropus medius; assembly: GCF_902729225.1. Lineage (NCBI taxonomy): Eukaryota > Metazoa > Chordata > Mammalia > Chiroptera > Pteropodidae > Pteropus > Pteropus medius. Next base: position 262,314 of record NW_024344371.1, on the reverse strand, counting down.
CCCCCACGGCTCTTGTTCTCTGTGTGTGTTTCCTCTGTGTGTGGACCCTGGGCCCTTCCTTTCACATGTCCTTTTTCACTCAGCTGTTTATTCTGCCACAACTGCCTCTTTTCTCATGAATACGTAATAGATATATGTCTGTTCCTCTTTTCCTTTGGCTTGTTAACTTTGGATCAGCTATTTTAAGAATTTTTCTCCCCGGCTTTCCTAGCCCCCCACCTCCTTTTTCATTTCCCTTTTTGTACCTTCTTGTTTAGCCTAAAAACTCGTGGTTGTAGAAGTTATCCTAAAATATCTGAAAGACTTTGGGGAAGTAGGCTTGTTCTGTGGCCTCCAGAGGCAGAGTGAATACCTGAAGGCTAGCAGATAAGTGGAGAGAGATTTCATCTCAGGATGTCTGAGTCTTTCACAGGGGTGATGGGAGTTACTGAGTCAAGTGAGGGTGGACCACACCACGCCTTGATCAGGGTGTTTATGGAGGGCCCCATGCTTTGGATGGGCAGTGGACTGTGGTAATCCCTTCTGATCTTACCAGCAAATCCCCGAATAGAACATTTGAGGATGTCCAGAGCAGCAACTCTCAACTGGGAGACTTTTTTTTTTTTAGGTGAGGAACCCTGGTTGACCTGAAGCCAGATTGGGTGACCTTGTCGCTTACATCCTTATTTTTTATTTTTATATGTGAGCAATTGGTCTTTCCCAGGGTAGTCCCTCCTGTCCAGCACGGTCCAGGCCCAACCCTGCTTAGCTTCTGAGATCAGACGGGATCGGGCTTGTTCAGGGTAGCATGGGAGACTCTTGACCCCCTGGTGGGTTAGGATGGGCACAAATACTAGTATCTTTAATGGTATCAAGTATATTTAAAAATAATTCTGAGGCACCCTTTCACTGTAGCCTTCAGTGTAGAGCTGGTTGACAACTACTGACCTGAGGCTGAGAATTCCCTCATTTTCCTTTACGCGTTTTCCCCTCCAGTAGCAGCCTCTGTGAGGTAAAGCTTTTCTCTTCAACTGTATTCTTTGCTTCTTTATTTTTAAATCCTCACTCTGGCAGTGCCTGCTCCCATTTTTTTTATTTTTTATGTTATTTTATTTTTTGCAAATAGATCATATTTTGGACCTATTACCAGAGAGAAAACAAACTGGAAACTCTGCAGGTATGTTTTGACTTTTTAAATTTTTGCACAATGTTTAAAAATCAAGAGTTTAATATAATAAATCTGGATTTCTGCTTTCTCCTGAAAAACTGGATGATATGGGCTCTTGGGCTCTCCATTTTCAGCTGGCACCCAGCAGGCAGGGCTGGGGAGGGGATGCCTGTGAAGAAAGGCCTGCGCCTTCCACTTGGCATATTCTACCCTCCTCCCCACCCCTCCCTGCCATTTCACCTTTATTATCTGCCTGCCTGGCCCGCGAAGGCATTTGAGTTCATGACTTCCTAAAGTGAGTAAAATAGGCTTTTATGGGCTACTCTGGGAACCGAACCAATATTTTTCATATATTTCAGTGGGAAAATGAATTCCAGCTCCTAAAGAGCAGAGTTTTGAAATATCAAAAATGCAAATTTGAGAATTTTCATAGGGTCCTCTACTAGAATGTATGTGTCTTGAGATGATGACCTGTGTCTCTTACTACTTATAGGCTACATGTTGGCTTAGCACCTCGTAGGTCCCTAATAAATGATTTCCTCATGGGGTCACTGAATGCCCGTTGTATGCCCCCTCCCAGGCAGTGAACAGATACACCATCTCACTGTGGACCTGCACTTGTCAGTTTCTCCTGAGACTGGATCTGCCTAATCTGTCTAGAACAGGGGTCCCCAACCCTTGGGTGGTGGACCGATATTGGTCTGTGGCCTATTAGGAACCGGGCCGCACAGCAAGGGGTGAGTGGCGGGCAGGCATCTGTATTTGCAGCCGCTCCCCAGCACTAGCATGACCGCCTCAGCCCCACCTCAGATCATCAGGCACTAGGTTCTCATAGTGGCCCTGGTCTCTGGTGCCAAACAGGTCGGGGACTGCTGAATTCTAGAACACCTACTCTAGCACTAGATACTTATGCGGACTTTGGGATCAGTCCCCTTGTCTTGAGAGAAACAGTGTCTTTCCTGATTAAAGATTCCATCCCTGTAGAATAGGCCCGGATGAGGAAATGAGAGGACACAGAGGCCTGCGCGAAGCCTGCTTTCCTGGCTGACTCCCGTAGATCTGGAGTTTGCAGCAGTGAGTGCTTGCATTCCAAACCCTGGACAAAGGCTGGGTAAAAGTTCAGCTTATTCCCTTTAAAGAAAAAAAATTCTTCATCTTTGGCATTGCAGAGTTTGACCCAGATCCGTCAGAGGCCGTGGAGAGCTCGCGATGTCAGGAGAGGGGGATAGTTTCCGAGGCCTGTAGCTGCAGGCAAACCAGAGAGAGCCAGTGACCTGCTGGGTTTGAGGAGAAGCCCTGCCTTTTCACGTTTGCCCTGGCTTAGCCTCCGCAGGCCTCAGAGCGTGGACGGAAGGGGCCGGCACCTTCTCCTCACTCAGAAGTTATCTTTACCCCAGAAATCAAACACCACATGCAGCACCCTGTAAAACTGCTTCCTCGTAGGCTCAAGCATGCTTGCTAAGTAAACATCCTCTCGTGTTTTTGGAACTGAATTCACTTCTGCTTCCTGGTCATCCCATTCGAGTTTTTCTCTTCTTGCCGCCACACAGAATCAGGTTAATAGAAGGAACACCTAGAATTGGGCAGAGGCACCTAAAATGACTGTTCCGATCCTAGTAAAATTGTAAGAATTGTGGGAAGAAAAAGAAAAGATTTAGTTGAAAAGTTAAATGAAACAAAACCTCCCCAAATAGAGTACTGTCATAATGCTTTGCAAGTCAGAGTTCGTCCCTGCCAAGCCCGTGAGATGGGGACCTTTCTTTGCATGGACTCAAGCTCAGTAACCACTGTCAGCCTCTCCGTAAATTCTGTGGCTCTGTATGGCCCTCTGACCCTAACTTGGTCTTGCTCTTTCATGACTTATTTGCCTCTTTTCTCTCACTTCCACTCACCCGTGACATCTCCATCGCCATGGCATTGAGCAGCCACGTCATTCACCAAGTTCACTGGGTGATGGGCCAACTCTGTGCTGAGTGCTGTTTCCCTCTAATTCTCCGTCCTGAAGCAGGAGGCTCCCTGGCAGAGCTCAAAGCCCTTTGTTTATTTGATCCTGGGCTCTTGGATAAATCAGGAATGTCCTGACATGAACTTAGGCATGTTTTTCTTCCATGGAAAAGGAAACTACGGCAAATGGTATTTAAGTAGGCAGAGGATCATTCCCGGGGACTTGCTTTAGTGCCATCAAGGCCACATTCCTTTGGTCATCAGACCAGTAGGGGACTTCTTTATTGGCATGCTCTGCCCTGGAGCCCAGAAGGTGTGAATTTGAAGCACTTTCTCCCCTGCTGGGAGCCTGGCACAGATGCTCTGGGCTTCTTTTAAAACCGTGGTGTGCCACGGTTGTCTTCCAAGTGGTCTTCTTTCTGTTGAGTGAAACCTTGGCCCAGAGTAGTTGCTTGAAGAATGCTGCTGGGGGGACGGTGGCTGCCCGGTCTGTCATTCTCAAGCCACCTTCCTGGGAGTTGCAGGGTTTCTGATATAGACTTTATGAGTCAGTTGCCCCAGAACCTGAATCTCTCTCACTTCCGGTCAGGTCTAGGCTCATACGGTGCAACTGGTTGTCAGAAACCTTTTTGAGTCTGCATTCTTTGGATGTAGATGTGTGGGACCAAGGTCCCCTGGGTTTGTTGGGGTATACAGGGTCCAACGAGTTAGTATTGGAGCTGTTCTGGAAACATTTCTGGGTCCAGGGACAGGAAAATGTTGGGAGCTGGTGCTCTGCTGAAATGGAGACCTGTCAGTATCCACAGACAGCCTCAGAAAGTCTCCAGAGCATTGGTGGGGACCCCTTCTGCCCCCTGCTCTGTGAGAGTTTCCAGGTATGTGAATGCTCGCGCATTACCATCGCAGGTGAAGTGGGCGGCGGGGGAGATGCTCATCTCACGTGGCTGCCTACCCTGGAGAGAAGAACCCAGTCGTTGGCCACTCCAGGACCGGGCTTGGCTGCCAGTTCATTTTGCTGCTTTTCATGTTGTCAGAGGATCTTCTTGGGAACAAATGACTCAGCAACCTGAATCCCTGAGACTGAGTGGCCTTAGTGCCTTTTGAGAGGTAATTGGATGTATCTATCTAGGCCTGAACATTCTGAGCCCGGGAAGAATGGAGATCTAGACTCGCTTTACTCAGTATTCTTCAGGCAACAGTTTAATTTGGTTTCTCCAGTTCCTGCCCCGATAGAAGGATCTTGCTCATGGGATAAGTAGGCAATGTTTTAATTACACTTTTCGTCTTTAGGAAATTCCAGGGAGAAAAAGTCCTGGTTGGTGGCCAAAAAGGCAGAAAACAAAAATCAGCTACGGCTGTAAATCTGGACTTGTTGTGGCAGAAAGAGTTAACAGGATGGTGGTCTCGGGGTGAGGACCATTTTTTCTCATGGCTGAGAGAAGCTCACAGGGCTCAAGAAAAGATGACACAGTTTTCAGTGTGGGACAGCCGTGTCTGTCTTGTGGGTGCTGTCACTCAAAGAGTTAAACTAGTTTTGTGGCTGAGAAGCCCTCAGGGAAAGCATGAGCCTGCAGGGACCAGGCCCTCTATGCCCCAGAGCAGTGAGGTGTGGGGTAAAAATTGGGCTGAAAAGTGTGGCCAGGGAGTGGAGTGTAGGCCCAACTTTTTTTGCCTTGTTTGACCAGCCTTGGCACTGCCCTCAGGCTCTCCAGGGGAAAAGCTGCAGTTCTGCTCTTGCAACACAAGGAGCAGACTGGAGAATTTAGATCTGCGTCACAGAGCTCTGAGAGAGAGGAGAGAGAGAGAGGGAGAGAGAGAGTGAGAGAGAGGGAGAGAGAGCGAGAGCGAGAGCGAGAGCGCTCTGTCGGGTCTGCTAGCAACAGCCGTGCTGCAGCAGAGAGAGAAATCAAGAAACAAGTCATAGCAACACCGGGCACCAGGTTCTGCCAGCTCACTTGCCAAGCGTTCAGAAATCTGTCGGGGGCTGGAGGCCTCTGGGTAGCCTAGGCTAAGGAGATGATACGCAAGGTGGCACGGGCGGTTCCCGTGGGGAGGAGGTGGGGTGGTGGTGGGGTCAGGGGTGGCAGCAAGAGGTTGTGGGGCGATGGTGGAAGGTTTAATGGGACCAATTTCTGGAACATTCGGGACTGCGGCACCTCACGGCCGGACCGAGATTTGGGTTTGCGCAGCAACGATGGGTGGTCCGACGGGCTTCAGGACTTGATGGCGTAACCCCCTTCTTCCCCCACGTACGTATTTGCTGGGATCGGGGGCGATGTCTCTGCGTATGTGGGCGCTCTGTCTTTCTCACCTTCTTTCTCGCTTTCTGCTATTTTTTTCTCTAAGGGAGGGCTTTTTTCCACTTTAATTTCTTTTCCCTTAGTGTCAGCTGCTCAAGCCTGACTGGGGGAGAGGAGAGAAGAGCAAGCTGTCCCTGGCGTCCCACCTGACCTCCCAGTCTTTACACCCATTTCCTTCTGTTGGACAGACAGACAGACTGGTTTTCTAGGTTAAGTGTCAGCATCAGTCTGTCTGTCCGTGCAGTTCTCAGGTGAAGGTAGGGAGTGAGGAGAAGTGCTGAGAGGAAGGCCAGGGCAGTTTCCCAGGGGCTCCCTTATTGAAAGGTTGGGCCTCGGGAATCTGGGGCTGGTGGGGAGCAGGTCGGCAGCATGGGGCACGGGCTAGCTGCTAGGTTTGTCACTGCGTAGTAGGGAAAAGTGGGGAATGGTGACGCAGTCACTGTTGCATCTTGTTAGGAGCTCTAGAGGGACAGGTAGTGAGGCTCCCGGGGTCTGTAGGGCCAGCTGAGAGGGCTTAAGGATGAGCTGAGAAGGGAAGCTAGCATTTAGAGATTAAATGTCATCCTTTTGGCGTTGGAAAGTTGTTTACCTTGCGCTCTCTGTGTCTCCATGTTGGCACCCTTCCAGTTCACATGTGATGGCCTTCCTTGTACTGCTGCATCATTAACTAAGTGACTGAGCTGGCCTTCCATTGGCCAGGGGAGGGCTCTCACTCCAGACACTTCTTCTGATTGGTGGGCGGGCCAGTGGCAGGTGAAAACCTTTTTTTGATTGGCTTAGAACGAGGTATCAAATCTGAATTTGCATTTCACTTGCTTAAAGGGGAGGGGGGAGAAGCCCAGCAGCTTTCTAAAATCTGTTTAGGGGTGTGCGTATGCTCCTGTGTCTGTGCCTGCTTTTGACTGACCAGTCGAAGCCTCTTCCTGTGCGTTTTTTATTTCATGCACTCTAAGGACGAGGAGCTCAGGGTGCCCCAAACTTTTTTTGGAGGGGGAAAGGTTGGGGATATGGGTGTGCAGAGGGTTGACCAAACTGGAAGAAAATATTTGTCCTTTAGTTTGATGTCAGAAAAGGGAATTTTCCAATCAGCCACACCTCAGTGTTGCGGCAAAATAATTCTTGGCTCCCCTGGAAACGCAGGGGCAAGGTAGGGCAGAGCCGCTACTGCTGATACTGCCACCACCCTGGGCTTCCTGCTGACTCTGGGCTACTCCCAGGGGACAAGAGATTTGCATTGACGTCCGGGGCTGTCCGGAGCTGAGCCCAGTATGGGAAGGACCTGCCTTCTGGAAGCTGCTGCTCCCCGGTGCTTGGAAAGGTGAGGATCAGAACTGACCCCAGGACGTCGTTCGGAAACTGCGTATTTGTCGGGATTTGGGGGAAAGCCACTGGGCCGTGAGAGGGTTGGAGGCCCTAGGTCAGAAAGGCTTGTCATTCTGGGCAGTGAGGAGAGCGAGAGCAAAACTAGGACAGCAGGCTCTTTGCCTCTGGTTGGGGGTGGGGGACTTGGAGAAATCAGGGTCCTGGCTCCCCATCCGGTCCTCGTTTCAGGCCTCATATTGGTGGGGCGGGGGTTTCTGAGTGCCGCAATGTGCGCAGTGGCCCCCGCCCATGACTGCGCATCTGGGAGCGCAATGCGCCCTGGGTCTCCGGCCTAGGACAGCACCGCCCTTCTTATTACATAACGGAGGGCACGGCTGTGCCTTCTCGGCCCTTCTTTGCAACCCTACCTCCTGGCTCCCCAGGGCCCACGGAGCTGGGGACAGTCCGATGGGGGAGCAATGAGAGATTTCACTCCCTTGGAGAGTTAGCTCTGGTCCACTTAGTGGTAGGAGCTGGGTTTGAAGACAGATGGAGTGCTGTCCTCCACCTTGGGGTACAGAACACAGAATATCCTTCTGAAAGCCCCGTGTCACCTATGGCCCCCAGGACCTCTTGGAGGATGGGGTGATGCCCTTCTTCTTACGATTTCTGGGTTTTGAGAGGAAGTTTCTGAAGGGAAAGATGTGACACTTGTGAGGGCAAGGAGGGGTGTGGGGGCCAGTTGGGAGGTGGTTGACAGTTTGCTCTACTTGTCACTGGCTTCCCATTTCCTGGGTGGGTTGACAGTATTTTCGGACTCCTTTTATCACAAGGCTGCCATTTTGTTGGCATTTCTGCTGGTCTCTGACATGGTGGCGTTGGTTTTTCTGGTCCTGCTGTGCCGGTT
>NW_024344371.1:244872-254371 GCF_902729225.1 Pteropus medius | reverse complement strand
GTTTGTGTTCCCCAAATAGGTCTGTCTCCGGCATTCTCCCCGTGGGGACAGGGTGGGGTCTGTGGCAGCTTTGAGGATCTGTTCGGATGGCCCTGCCTTTTTACCATTTTTCTCCTCTGTTTCTCCTCACGCCCCCTGCCAGTGCCGTGGTTCCAGCTGTAGTCCAACAGTGAGGCTCCCTGCTGCCCGTCCCTTTCCTCTCCAGGCCCTTCTGCGTGCAGCGGCCATCTTGTCTTTCTTGCCCAGAAATTTAAAATGGTTTCTCATCGTTTCCAGAATAAAATCTATGCCCTTTAGCATGCTGCCGAAGGCTGTCCGTAACTGGCCTTAGCTCTCCTGCACAGTCTTGCCTCTCTGGCTTTCCTTATGTGGACCATGTATTCTGACAAAACCAGGTGACTGACTTTTTCTTTTTCCATTTCTGTTTTCACTAGTGATGTTTTCCATCCCTCCTCTCCAGGGCACCCACCTGCGGCAGTCCCGCTGTCCTCCGCGGACCAGTCCTTATTACCGTCACAGAAAGGGATCCTCGTTACCACCCCTGCCCCCTTCATACTAACTCCCACATGCTTCATCCCTCCTTCGTGCTACTTCACTTGTGTTACTGTTTTTAATGTGTAAATCTTATGTCACCTATTATACCGTGAGCTCCGAGAGGCTAGGGAAAGAAGGAAAACACATACCTATCTGGTGCCTTCTGTCTGCCAGGTGCCACGTCAAGCTCTTTCTTGTTTATTCCTTACCACAACTGTGTGAGAGGAGTGCCGTGGCTGGTAAGTGTTCTGGTCATGGTTACAACCCTGGTCTCGCAAAGCCTTTGCATTTTTCCCTTCAGTCCCTAGTGTTTGCAGAGTGCCTCCTACGAGGTAGATCCCCCAAACATGTCTATTTAAGGAATTTTGTAAGTCCCTAACGCTGTGTGGGAGTTTGGGTGGCCGATCTTCTTGCACCCAAGCTCTGGGTCACTTAGCTGTCCTTCGCCACTGTCCTGGCTGTCTTGTTAACTTTCTCCTCTTTCTTTGTGGCCAGTTTCACTCATGATGCTAGCTTTGTTTTTGTAGCTGAAACTAAATGGATTAACAAACTTCATTTACCCTGGTCACCTTCTTCTTGGAAGAAGATGTGGAGGTGGGATGGGTCATAGCATCTTCAGAGCAGAAATAAACTCTAGAACCCAGAAGTTGGTGGAGACCGTAGAAGGCAGGGAGCAGGGACATTGTACTTGGAAAGACCTAGATTTTCATCTTGACCCCGCCTTGTCGTCGCTGGGTGGTTTTAGATAAGTCATTTGATCTAAATCTTAGGGTCCTCACTCAGTGAGATGAAGCCACTATAACCTACTACACAGAAATGCCTGATATATTGCCTGGCAAGTAGGTTCCCAACAGAAAGTGATGAAGCCCCCTTCCCTCTACCCAGTTGTTCATCGGGGACTTAAGGAAGGCACCTCATAGGTGGCTTGCTATGAGAAGAAAGAGGAGGAGGGAGCTTGCACGCCTTCAGTAGTACCAGAAGCAGAGGCAGGGGAGGAGGTCACCAGGTAGTATGCATCCGAAGCCTGCCACATAGTACCTTTCCCCCACCTAAAATAAATAGCTTCCGCCTCAGGAAAAGGCCATGGGAACGATGGAGCTGTGAGGACTGGTGGTGGCAGAGTGAGAGTTAACCAGGGCGTCCTCCTGGGAGCCTTTCGATGCCAGGTTAGTTTCCCTTTTTTCCTCACAGCAGTGGCCTGCCCAATTCCCGATGGTATTGCATCCCATGGGAGGGGAGTTGGGCATTGAAGCCCCCCTCATGGCTAGTTCTGGGGCTGTAGAGTGACAACAGCCCGTGAGTTGACAGCCGACGGCAGTGGGGACCCTGGTGACGACTGCTTTGTTGTTTTTTTCCTCTTTGGATGATGACTCAGTGTGTCAGAGCAGGGAGATGGAGCGCTCAGCTGAGTAGCCAGGACGTTCTGTCAACATGAAAGCAGCAAAAACAGCTCATTGGGGCTCGGAGCTGACCCTTAGGCTGGGATCATTTTCAGGAGGGGCTTGGCAAAGAAGAAGCCCACTGCTAGACATTGGGGTGGGAGTGACACCAGGTAACTCAAGGGTTCTGAGGACCCTTGCTTAGAATCTGAAAAGAAAATGCAGCTGTTGGTGTTACTAGGAAAGCTTGGCAAACTGGGTTGCTTCTTGAGCTTCTCTCACTGGTCGGTCCCAAACGAGAGACACCTTACCAGGGCCAGAAAGCCCTTTGGGATTTCTTGTTGTGGCTCATTGCCTCGGATAGAAGGCAAGTTTCTTTTTGTGGGTAGGAGCGGGCCTAGCAGGCACGCTCCAGGACCCCAGAAGCAAGGGTCCATCATGGGATGTGGCCGCTTATGTTTCCTCCGCTGGCATCACGTGAAGATGGTACGTCCACATTTCTGGCGGTAAGCTGAAGCCCAGCTCGTGGGCAGCCTGCTTCAGCCTCCCCTTTCCTTGTCCCAAATCTGAGCTCTTCTTCTCTCCTTCATGTTGCGCACTTCTTTCTTAGGCAAAATTTGGGCCTTGAGTTCGTAATTGTGTGTGTGTCATCATGGCGGCTACGCGTTCTAGGCTTTTCTTCGGTCTGCAGCATTGCGCTACCTGCGTGACGTGCGCGTGACATCCCCGAGGCCCCGCCCTTCCGCCTGGCGGCCCCGCCCCACCGGCCCCACCCGGCCATGTCTTCTCGGGAGAAAGAGAGACGATGGACCTCCGTCGCCGCCGCTGAATCGTGGCCAAACCCTAGCATCTGGCTTCCCTTTCCCTCTGCTAGTCTCTGGGCACAGAGGAGCAAACAACGTTTTGGTGGGGGTCGAGGGGCAGCCTGGCCCTGGAGCTCCCTGCCCCCTTTCCCCATGCGCCATTTTTCGGCCTCACGCTTCCCGTAAATGATGCTAACGCTGACATTTGTCGCCGAGCACCTCCTTCTCTCCCCAGAGACCTTCCAGTGTGACTCATTGGGGATCTCTGGAAGGAGTTGTTTTGGGACCTTGGGAGCGGGAGGGAGCAGGGAGACCTGACCGAGGTCACAGGCAGGGCAAGGGACGGGAGCCAGTCGTTCCCACCGAGATCACAAAGGCAGCCCTAACCCCTTTGTGTCATGTCTTTTTGAGCCTGAGTACAGAGCAACTTGACCTAAAAAAAATTGTGTGTACGTGGGCGTTGGATCCTTTGAGTTTCGTGTTTCTTTGTCCAGAAGCTGTATGTGCGTTAAGAGCCCAGATTCTGAACTTCAGAGACTTCTCTTGTCCCTCAGATATGTTTTTTGAAAGAAGTGATGGACAGGCCCACCTTGACAAGACCCTGTGCCCACTGGTACCAGCGTTTCTCCAAGACGATGGGCCCGGCATAGTCTTGCTTCTGTCATTGGATGACGAGCAGCAGCTGAAAGCCATGGTCCCAGGGCCACATACTAACCCCAGATGGGACTCTGATTGGAGCCTGCATAATTCATTGCTTGAGGTTGGCCCTGCGAATTGTGCCCATCTGTCTTCCTCTCGCTTATTCCCCACAGAGAACTCAGAGGAGTTTAACTCCATGAGTAAGTGACAATCTCTTGGAGATTCAGCTCAGCTGAGGATGGTGCTGGTATGCAGAAGACAGCCGTCACACTGTGGGATAAATGTGTGCCTGTTTGTATTTATTTGGAACAGAAAAAGGAGATGCCTGGAAGCCTGGCTCTGTGTAGTAAGTATTTGTCTGCATTCTTTTATTCCTTCAAATGTCGGAAATGGATAGATGTTTATCGAACCCAGCCAGCTGCTGTGCCATCTCTGTTCCTTTTCTGCACAGCCCCACCCTTGGTCCTCCAGAAGAGAGGACTAGATCGATTTTCTAGTGCCGCGGGAGAGGTACAGAGAGGCTAGAACTCAGTGTTCAGCCCCCGCACAGCTCCCTCACATTCAGGCGAAGTCAATTTTCCCTAAAATGGAGCCAAAGCCTGTGTCCCTCAGTACGGAGTGTTAATGGGCCGAATGGAAGGACCCTGCTTGCCTTCACTGCCTCCAGCAGGGAGGTGAGGTTCTCAGTTGGCTGGCTAGGGGAGGCTGGTCTTTGCCAGAATCTAGCATGGTTCTCTGCCAAGTTCTAGCTCCAAATCTCCAGGCCGTTTGGAACCTCAACTATATATAGCATTGTGCTAAGCAGTTCTTATCGGCCGTGTCTGCCCTCCCCTGTGGGAGAGGAGCTTTTCTATCAGAGAACCAGAACCTAGAGAATGAGACATCTCGGAGGGGCCTTTCATTCCAGGAAGGAGTGTGTGTGTGCGTGCGCGTGTGTGTGCGCGTGTATGTGTGTACGCGTGTGTGCGTGTGCGCGTCTGATTCAGGGCTCCCCAAGCTCTTTCCCCTGTTTCAGATGTTGACGGATTCAAAGGTCAGTCACATGGATGAGGTTGCTGGTGTAGGATGAGGGCTAGGAGGGCTGACAGTTCTCGATGAAGTTGGGATTTGGGAGAGGAGAGGCTGGGTGTGTGATGCGGCTGAAGGCATAGTGTGGCCTGTGGCACCGACCGGCCTCCAGGCTGTCTTCTTGGTTTCCTGTTTGCCTTGCTTTGCCCAAGGATGTCTTCTGGCCTCCGTCTTCCTTCTTTGGGACCTCTTGTCTTCCCTGACTTCCTCCGCCCCTTCCTCCTCCTTCCTTTGATTTTCTTTGGGATACATGAGGGCAAACTCAGCTCCAGGCATCTGGGAGCTGTGTCTGCTCTCAGCCCTCACCCCTGTTTGGGGTTTCTGGAAATCTGGCTTTAACAAGCAGAGGTGTCAGCCATCCTCAGGAGGACTTGGGTGGTGACTGAGCATATTGTGCCAGGTGGTATGGACAGAGTGGACTGGATATCTGCCTCCTTCATCTTATAGGTGGTGTTGAGCCACCAAGTTGTGTGGGTCTGTGACCGCAGTGCCGGTCGATGTGACAGGATTTTAGTGTTGTCAGTGACTCATCACCAGGATGCTTAATGGAAACCAGATGCAGCATGGAAAATAGGATGTAATCCCCTCTCTGCTTCCCAGGTAAGTCAGGTGTGGGCTGCCCCCTTTCCATCAGCCCCAAACCCTTTCTTTTCTCATTGAGACCATTTTCCTCATTCAATGAGGAATCCTCAAACTTCTTCATTTAGAATCTCCCAAACAATTGCTCTCTTCTTTCCATTTTCTTACTCCTGGCTTTTCTGTGAATGGGGTTAGTAACCAGCAGATGCTTGGGGGAAGGGCGGCCGGCCGAAGTGACCAGGCTGCTAGGATGTGTGGGAGATAGCTGGGGAGGTTGCTGGATGTGGCAGTTGGCAAGCAGTTGGGCCTCCCACGGTCACTGACCGGGAACTCTGTTGGCCCCCAGCACCTGGCCTGAGATTCTGGGTTTAACCCCTCAAGGTCCCAGGACCCTGCCTGGGACTTAAACGTGCTCTTCCCTGTGTCATCTCTTACTTTAGGCACCTTTACCCTTGCTGGCCTTAATCTAGGGTTATGGTCTGGAGTTTAGACTATGGTTGGGCAGTGGACTTTGGGGCTCTTTTCCTACTTTGGGGTTTATTTTGAGCGAATCACTTTTTACCTCTAGGCTTTCACTGCTTTTGCCTTAAAAAAAAAAAATTGCTGGCCCGGGAAGCCATTGGAAGGCATCTGTAGGCAGTTAACGTAGAAATATTTTTTTCTCTGCCTCACTTGATGATAATAGCAGCGGTGATTAAAAATGATGATGACCTGCAGAACTGGGGAGGTCTGTCATATTATAGAGATAATTCAGAAAGCAGACTGTAGGTGCTTGCCATGTCACCAGGAAATCTCTCCTCCATCAAATAGATTCCTGCAATGTTCAGGGCCAGTAAGGCTGGTTGCAGTTAGCTAAGAGCAGATTTGTCTGGGGTCTAAAGATAAAAGGAAGGGTGCTGGGTAATATTATGATGCTCTTGGCTAATATCAGGAGGCACCTGTGGGATCTCATCTCTCTGCTCGTGTCTCTTCCCCACCCTACTCCCACTGCTCTCCAGGGAAGACTGGCGAATTCTGCCTCAGGCTTTCCCCTTCTTTTCTTCTCATCGGAGGTGAGTCTATAAGTTGGCTGTGAGCAGCCCTGAGATCTTCGCCAGCTGAGGAATCCAGAGCTGTCTGGAAGAGTCCGGTGTCTCTTCCTTCAAGGAATTTGACAAGTCTCGGCCCCTCCAGCAGTAATGTAGCAAGGGGCGGCTAGTGGCGTTGGATCTGGAACACAAACAAAGTGGAAAGATCAGCTTTGGTGCAGCTGGAGAGATGAGGATGAGCGGGCCAAGTCCCTCAGGATGTGTCGGCGATAGGCTGGCCAGCGCCGGCTGGAGGGCTGGAGCCAGATGGAACTGCTGGCCGTGCTCGGGAGCCTCCACTGTTACATGCGCGGTGTGTCCCTGGACCTGCTCTGGGTGACCACGGCTCGCATTCACAGCCCTGCCTTTGTGTAGATTGGGGCGACCAGGGTGAGAAGCAGAGGAGCAGTTGATTGTGCTCCTTGTGACGCAGTTGTCTGTTGCCTCTGGTGTTTTCAGAATTGGGGTTGGTGCTTCCCTGTTGATTTTCCTATTTGTGTTCCTAGTTCTTTTCTCCCTGCTCACCAGCTGGCCTCTGCTGACATGACATGGGGCATTATGTGTTGTAAGTCAAGCTGGCAGAAGAGTTGGCATCCCCTGAGAGGGGGGCCAGGCATATCTGGCACTTCCTTCTTGACCTTTGGATCCTTGCGGTCTGGGAGCCAGGAGATAGCGTGAAGCCTTTCCATCTGGGGTCTAGCAGAGGTTAACAGAGCTGGTGGCACTAGAGCTGTGGTGGTGTGGCTTGGCCATCGGGTGTGGGGGCGGGGCCCTGTCAGGGGACCTGATTGGTCAGCACCTTCTCGATGCCATCGCATTCTGGTCTGGTCAGGGCTGTGAATTGTTTAATGCATGTCTTGGCTCTGTCCCCTGGCACAAGTGCCCCCGAGGCTGCAGCCGCAGCTTTAGAGAGGATCTGTACCTAGTGCCGGTCACTTTTTTGGGCATGTTGCCTCCCTCTGAGATATGTAAGAGATACTGCCCTTTTCCACTAGCCGGCTGTCCGTGGGAGGCCCTCATTTTGCTTTGCTTTTCTGGGACTTGGAATGTCTGTGAGGAAAGCAGAGACTCGGTTTGATTTCTCGCTGGCTCCGTCCACAGGAGCTGCTTGTGGGCTGATACAGCCAGGAAACACGTCCAGGCCCCAAGGCCTGTGCAGAGCCTGATGCAGTCGTGTTAAACCTGGGCAGGGGAGGAATGAGGGTATGTGGTTGGAGAAAGATGTGCAGAGATGGTCGTGCACCGTCTGACCACAGGATTAAGGCCAGGACGGGGTGGGAGGGTATGTCCAGTGTTCAGCCAGGGCCACCTGCTGTGGCCTAGAATGGATATGTGTGTATGGAGCCCAGATGGGGTCTGAGATGAGGCACGAAAGCATGACATGGGCACCAGAGTTCTTGGTCTCAGCGTGCAGTCCGGGGAAAGGGGAGCTGGCTCTTGTTAAGGGTCCCCCTTTGCCTATCTGATTTCACCCTCAGAACAACCGTATGAAGTAGGTGTTACTTCCCTTTGATGGTTAAAGAAACTGTGACTATTAAGTGACTTAACCAAGGCTTTCGACTTGTTGAGATTTAAACCCAAGCACTTTCAAAGCCTGTATTTTTAATTCACTCTCTTATGCTGAAGTCAGACATTTTGGGGGGCTGAGACCCTCAGAGGATAGGCAGCCAGGAGAACTGATGTGAACCAGTGTGAAAGGCCAGATGCCCAGGGGAGCTTTGCACCCCTTTTCGGAGAGGTGGGGCAGAGAAGGAGTCCCTCGGGTTTCTGCGGATAGGCAGGGCTGAGCAGGCAAACACGTTCCTTCTGCAAATCTGGATTCCGCTTCTGCTGTGTGCCAGGGACCAGACTAGGTGCTGGGGATACCGAACTCAACCAAGTTTCTGCTCCCATGGGGTATACATTCTAATGTGGGACAGGTCATTAATAATAAAAAGATGGAATTAAAAGATAAAGTAGACGTTATGGAAAAGGCAGACGCCCATACATAAGAGGGGGGATCCAGATGTTGGTCAGGGAGGGAATTTAAGAGTATGTAGGTTGTTGGACCTCCAGAATTTATACGGATGCTGATCCCTCTCTTTTTCTAACACCTAGAAAATTTGTTCAAGATCCCCATAGCTTAAATGAACTTGCAGTGAGTTGGGGATCAAGGTGGCAGTAGATAATCAGGCCTTTGGTCTCCAACAGCTATGGTTTTTTCCATTAGCTGTGGCTGCCCTTGGCCTTCTGTCTCCCACCCTCACTAGGCGGCAGCTGGCATCTACCTCAGCCTGGTCACCGTGCCCCTCTCTTGTCCACGCAGGTCAGGGGAACACTCAGGTTAAGACTTTGCCGAGTCACGGGTAAAATATGTGCCTGGGGGAGGCAGAACTCTGTGCCCAGCCTCTCCTGCCAGAACACGTGGTTCTGAGATTGTCACGATAGGGAAGGGACGGGTGGAGGGGCAAGGACGAGAAGTCACCTTGTGTCAGATGCTTGGACAGGCTTTGTGTCTTGAGAGGTTGATGGGTGGCGATCAGGGAAGGATGTTTCCAGCGCATGCGGCTCCAGGGCCCAGGACTTGTTTACGTGGTAGAAGTGGAGCGCGGCTGGGCCCACGTGAGTCAGGCCACGTGAGTGAGCCTTTCCTTTTTGCCCCATGGTCACGCCTGGCCCCACCAGAACACGGAGACTGCCATCTGCTGCCAGGGCCCTGATGCTGCACAGGGCGCAGTGTGGGGCCCGGTGGTTGTGGGGCACAGGGAAAGTGGGCTCATGTTGCTTGGTACAGAAGAGTCAGCAGGCTTTTGGCTCCCTTGGTGAAAACTCACCCACTCACTTTATCTCTTTGGGACTCAGTTTCATTATCTAAAAAATGAGGGGGTTGAAAGAGAATCTTTTTGGAGGTTCGTGCCAACTCGGACATGGGGGCTCACCGGATGGTCATGGGGGTACTTCTTAGTCAGAGACTCAGAACAAGGAAAACAAGACCTGAATCACAGGAGAGGGGAGACCTGCAGGCAGCTGCAGTCCTGTTTTCTGAAGTGACAGCTGTTGCCATCAACTAGGGCAGGTGGGTGGAGACAATTTTGGAAGGACCCCCTCCCCCCAGAAATAAGTGGGAAGGGGCTGGAGATTATATGAAGGTGGCTGATGAGACTCCTCCAGGTGACAGAGGACATGGATTCCAGCTCCCACCAGGAGACTGGTCTGGAGACAGGCCAACAGTGTGGGAGCTGCTGGGGGGCTGGCTGTGCTGCCACGTTTTAGGAAAGATGCACCCTCCTTTCTGGTCCTAAACCCTGGAGAGAAGTGGGACCGCAGGTCCCGTGTGTCCTGTGCCTGTCTTCATACGTTGGCTCAGGGTCTGTGCTCCTTGCTGTCAGGAAGTTTTCCTTTATATTTAGCCTTCTTTTCTCATGTGGTTGTTTAAGCCCTTCTATTTAAG
>NW_024344371.1:0-242380 GCF_902729225.1 Pteropus medius | reverse complement strand
AAAAAAAAAGAGAGAGAGAGAGGGAGGGAGGGAGGGAGGGAGGGAGGGACGAAGAAGGAAAAAACAAACACAAAAACATCTCGGGGCCACCTGTTCCATTTTGGCCTTTTAGTCTTGAGTCACTGTTAAAAGATAGCAAGAATAAAACACATGTAGGGAAAGTCCGGGGTCTCAGGCCCTCCCAGGCCATTGTGCAAGGTCAGCCTGGCACCAGAAGGGGCCGGGGTCCTGGCCTAGCTTCTTCATTGCAGTCTCCATCTCCGTCCACTACTTCTCCAGGGCTTCGTAAGTAGGAGTCCCTGAGGCTGAGGGCACATGGTGTGTAACCCACTAACCAAAATCCAGAGTTTTAAAAACAGCTACGTTTTTCCAAGACACTATCTGCTTACTAGACACTTACCTAGGCTTCACTCCTGTGAGCCCCAGCAACCCCTCCAATGATGTAGTAAACAGGGATTTGGGCTGGGACTCAGGCAGGAGGGGAATCGATCAGTAACCATCCTAACACATACGGTATGATGTTTCACAGTCCCCTTCACATTTTCCAGCTCATTTGGTCCCCATACAACCCTTCGAGGGTGGGTGGCATTATCCCTGTAGTTGGTGAAACTGAGCCAGAGTGAGTCCTGCCAGGATCTAATTGTACCTGTTTAATCTGGGTCACACATGCACACCCCCTTGCAGATTCCCTGACTCCAGTTGTCATTTTCTTGGGTTCTGGTTGACCAGTGGGGTGGGGGCCAGGATGGGAGTGGGATGGGAGCAGGTGACTTGATCTCCGTAGGCCGTAGGTCCTTTCTTAGAATATCCGGGTAATTCTGTTCTCTGCTTCTCTCATCTCCTAGGAGTTCTTGTGAAAATGGGCTGGCACTTCTCGGCCGGAAAGCCAGCCATTCACCATGTGTTCCTGGTGAGGTTTCTGCACCCTTTAGAGCACTGCGACACATACGTATGCGCTTCATGCATGTGCACGTAGTCCTCTTTCTGCTGAGTAGCTCTCAGAAATGAGGCCTCATCGTGGGACCTTTGACGTTTTTGCAACAGATTTATGAGCTCTGCCCAGAGCTCTGCCCGGCACGTGGGCTGTGTATGCTACCTGTTTGCTGGCTAATGTAGAACGCCTGCTGGAAGAGTTGCTAATGTACAGTGAAAACACTGGCTTCAGCCCTGAATGTTTGCTTCGTGATTGACTTGAAGACGCAGACCTTACTCTCGGAGAAGAAGGTGGGTCAGAGAATTCTCGGGCATCAGTGTTCCCTGAATACTGAGCATGATCCCCACTCTTTATAGGGGTGCTGAAGCAGAGCAGGGAACAGCATGTCTTCTTGGCCGTGTGACCCTCTGAGTGATGATCTTCATTTGAATAGACCCAGGACTTGTATGAAGGAGAAGAGCAGTGTTTATCTTTATTTACAGCCCCTTCAGCCAGGATGGTCAGGCTTTATCTGGGGATGTTCCTTGAGGAAGGATCGGGATTAGACAGGGGACAGCAGGCATGTGTCTATGAGGTTCTGTCCGTCTGCAGCCTTGGCTTGTAGAGAAGCCCTGTGATGGGGACTCCGCAGGGGAGATTTTTTGTGGGTGAAGCCTTAGGTAATATCACATGTGAAGGTTTGTCTTCTCAGACCCAGTTCTTTCCGTTCATCTGGACCATGGGAAGGTTGGTCGAAGCCATAGCAAGGGAGGGTGATTTAGGACGGACTTAGGGAGAACTACAGTACCCCTTTTGCTGAGGGCTCCTAAGAAATGACGAAGCCTCCTTATCTGAGAGGGAAAGACTGGATGTCCTTCCAGCCCCAAGTCTTTGGGACTCCAAGACCCCCCGAGCAGCATGAGGTTTGGGTGCTGGGATCTAGAGCGGCTGTGTGGCTACACTCCCTCCTTGTCTTTCCTTCCTGCCTGAGGGGGGCGGGCAGCGCAGGGAATGGGGGTCCTATGAGCATGGGCCTGGCACTCGTACCCTGCCTCCCCTGTGGAGAGAAGATCTGGGACAGACTGATGCTATGTGCAGATAAAGAAAGGGCAGAGGTGTGTTGCCCTCACCCCTGTCAGGGAAGAGCCCCGACACACTTGCCCCAGCCCTAGCAACTTTCGATAAGCATTGGAGACACGAAGGTGCGGGGCACGGGAGGCAGGGCCGGACGTGGTTTGCCGGGCAGAAGGTAGGAGATGGAGGAGGAATATCTCAGCACATGCACAGCTCTGGGACCACCAGCACTGCCTGCCATGCCGAAGGCACAGGTGTGTGTGCAAAAGGCCGTGCTATTAGAGGTAACCCAAAGTCTGAAACAAACCAGTTAATGACCGAATCAGGGTTCTATTAAAAATAGAGAACCATATATCCGTTTGTATTATTACTCCTGCAAATTTAGTATCGAAAGACCTGACAAGTCGGGGACATGTCACTGGACCCTCCTGTCTGTAAGATCTTGCTTATTTTATACTGATTTTTGCCTCCTTTATTTTCTGTTTTCACTCTCACTCATTTCTTAAGTATACTTGAATATTTGTCCGTGCATTTGTGTTATAATTTCCATATCTCTGACATCCTTGAATGTATTACTTTTGTTTCAAATGTGAACAAACCACAAGCTCACTGAAGAGATGAGCCATTGAGATGGGGCAGGTACCTGTAGATAGATTCCTGCCTCCCCACCAGGCCCTGGAGCAGGTCATCGCAACCCTTCGGGAGTTGAGAATCAAGGGTATCTTTGCCAGGACCAGCTCAGCCCAGGTCGTGCCTCTTATTTGGGATAGGGGTTGTTCAGACATGAATCCCCCAGACACTTTAGCTGTTTCTTGTTTTTAGCTTGAACTCTGAATAGCCTTGAAAGTCTGAGACCACATGTCACTTTGCTAGGTGAGAAGGGAGACAAACAGAGAGAAAGAGAACACAGGCTCCTGGCCACTGGCCTCTCCAAGACAGGTAAACTCTGTGTTCGAAAAGGAACTCTTTTAATCTCTTGGCCCCAATGGAAGTTATTTGTATTTTCTCTCCGTTTCTCTTTTCCCTCCTCTCTCTCCCTCAACACTGCCCCCCGCCCCAAGCCTCCAAAAGAATTTAATCTGCTGGACAACAAACAATACTGTTATAAAACTTGGAAAACAAGAGGGCGAGGCCTTTCTGACAAGGAGAAGGGCATGCTGGGTAACAACAAGGGAGCCTGCCAGGTCCGAGATGGAGCCGGGCGACAGCCCAGTTGGCTGGGTACCTGGGTGCCTGCCCCTGCCCAGCCCACCGGCCATGCCGTCCCTAGTTCAGAGGGGAAGGAACTGAAGTGAAAATGGGGGCAGAGAAGCGCTAGAAAAGGGGAAGCTGTAAGAGTTCCCCGTTCTCTGATCTGATGGGAATGTGATCAGGACTGTAGAAACCTCCTCCACTCCCCTCCCCCTCCCCCCCTCCTCCCCTCCCCTCCCCTCCCTCTCCTCCCCTCCTGCCTCCCACCACCACTCACTGTTCCAGGTCCTGAGACTGGCAGACAGAGGCTTTGATAACAGTGAGGCTGGCCTAGCAGTGTAGGCAGTTACCAGCCGGCCAGCTGCAGGAGAAGCAGGAGAGGAAGGTGCTCCAGGTTGGCTTTGGACTCTGGACCTACCCTCTGTCTGCCCAGCCTCCCTCCTCCCAACTAGGGAAGTGGAACCATGTCACAGGGTGTGCCCCAGTCCATGTGCTCAGCCAGGTGTGTGCCCAGGTACTGGGTAGAAGCGCCACTCCAAGGTTAGTGGGTATGCCCTAGGCTTCCGGTGCGGGCTGGGCCCTGCTACCCGGAGGATGGCCAGCTTGTGGAGCGGCTCTGCTCTCCTTCCAAGAGGAGTGGAGACTGTGCTGCCAAGGCCAGGGCAAGCCTCACGAGTGGCTCCTGGGGACAGGAGTGTGCTTCTCCAAGCAGCAGGCCCAGGTCCTGTGTGTGAGTGGGGCGCCTGTGGGATATAGAGCGAGCTCCTTTGCCTGGGGAGGTGGGAAAGCTGGGCTCCGGGGCTTCTGTCCCCCAGCCTCGAGTTAGATTTCACCTGAGACTAAAGTTTCACTGCTGAGTCCATCTGTATTGAGTCCCGTAGACGACGGGCGTGAGGAGGGATTGGCGGTGGTTTTCCTTTGTACACGTGTTGGGTTGAACCTGGGAATCGTGTGTTGGGCGTAGTCAGAAAAGGCGTGCTCCGTTTTCCTCTTGGGAAGAGCACTAGCTAGCCGTTCTCTGGAGACGTGGAGACAGCCATCTCCCGACTTCATCCCTCCTCCTTCCCTTCGCTCCCCACTGCCTCCTGCTGTCCCCCATGCCCTATTGCACCCCAAGGGCTGGAGGGCCACCGGGCAACCTCTCCTCCTGCCAACCACCCCGACGGACCCAGGTTCTCTCTGCTGGTGTTGAGGAAGGGACAGAGAGCCCCGCTTCGTGGAAAGCCGCTGCCTCCACGAGCTGCCTCGCGGGAAAGCAGAATCGCTGATTCTGGGCCCATGGAAGCTGAAGAGGCTGTGGCTTCTTGCCCTGTTACCTCAGTGGGCATTTGAGGGCCTCGTTGGGTCTGGGGCATGTTATTCCCACTTTGGGATCTGGAGCCTGGGAAGTGCGGTGGTCCCTAGATGTTGAGCCCTCCTTCTTTTAGGGGCCAGACTACCCGAAAGAGAGGGGCAGCTCCAGGTCCACCTTCACCCCAGGCCCTGTACCCCTGCCCTTCATTTTATCACCCTTTCCTCTGATTCATAAACCACAGCTAGTTGGCAAAGGCCTCACTCTGACAGCTCAAGACAAAATGTCCAGGACACCGGGTCTGGGCTGGGGCAGGGAGTGACAGGAAACCGGGCTGGGCCTCTCAGTTCCTACCTACAATGGCTGGGACTGTCTGGAGGGGTGGCCCGGTCCCCTCTTCAAAAGCGCTTTCCCCCAGGCCCTGCTCTCACCAAGATGGCTCTTCCTCACTGCCAGGAGCCCTGAAACCAGCATTCCCAGTGGCAGGAAGAAGGATGATCCGGGCTCTGCTTCCGGCACCCCTCCCCCACTCTGGCTGGAACTTGTCAGTCACGTAAGTAGCTGTGACTCAGCACCCAGCCCTGCTGGGAGGGACAGGCCGCTGCCTCGCAGGGACCTTCTCGGCGTTTTGGATTTGGACATGTGGTTGCGTAGAGCAAGCCAGCGGCGTTAGGTTCCTGGGGGCGAATATCTGTTTGTTCCGAGGCTTTGGTTATGCATTGGGTGAGCAAGGGTGCCTCTCCTTCCCATTCTCCCCTGTGTTGTGTTTTGGGCACCATGCTGGGCATAGGATTTTAGGACTGTAAAAGACGGCATCGTTTATAGAGTGGAAGAGGAGCACTCTCTGCGGTTTGCAGACTGTTCTTTCACCGACGGCCTGAGAATTGTATTTAACCCTCAGACGTTTCTGTTTGGCCTGCACAGTTTTTTGTTTTGTTTTTTTAATGTATCTGATTTTGCATGCCTTTAGACAAAACATGGCCTCTCCAGGTCACTCTCCTTCTACTGAACCCCGTGGCCGCTTCACTGTCTTGTTTCCCGCCGAGGCCTCAGAGCATGCGAAGGCGCGGCGAGCAGTCTGCGCCAGCCCCTCTTCTCCGACGAACACTCCGAGGCCTGTCCCAGGGAAGTTCTCACAGTCCAGCCGAGCAGGAAGTAAAGCCACTGCCTTCTGATTCACTTTGCGATGACCTTTCCTCCATCTTCAGGTCCCTGCCCAGAGCTGAGGAGTGTTCTGGGCGTGGGGGTGGGGAGGGGGGGGGAGGCAGGAGGGGGGGTGACAAACTTCCAACAGTCAAGGCCACAGAAATGGACTGGGGATTCACTTTGGCCCCAAAGTCTTCTTTCTGCATGATGGCACCTCCCTGGGTGACAGGCCCACGCCTCCGGTGGGCAGTTTTCCTTCCCAGGGAGCACCCCCAGCCCTCTTCCACTGGCCAATGTACATGGGGCCGTTAGGCCCATGTGGGAGCATCTGCCACCCACCACTGACAGCAGAGCCCTCAGCAGGCTGGGACTTTGCTGGGCTGCCCTCTCACAGACCTGGGTGGCCCTCGTGCTGGCTGCCAGGGAGCGTAAGCCCCTTCTAGCTCCCATCAAACCACCCAGCTACATCCACATAGGAAACAATACATCACCTTGTTTCAGGTAAGTGAGGCACTGCTCAGACTTCGGGAGAGGAGCCTGGTTCTGTTGGGAAAGCTGGGCCCTGAACAGACGCTTTCATCCAGTAGGATTGGAAGGCAAAGGTTTTGGTACTAAGATCACTTTCTTCCCCCTTTTCTTTTAGAGCATCTGTAGTGATGCACCGTTAATGATGTTATATCTCTTCTTCCAGAGAACTAAGAGTGTTTTAGAACTCAAGAGTCGAGAGCTCAGACTCTGGTCCAGGTCTCCTAGTTCCTCAGCAACAGTTGCTCTTGTGCTATGTGCAGCAACTCCTCTGGCCTCCTGGGTGGCAGGAGGGATGTTAAACACCCTGATGACCACGTGACATAAGTGTGTTTGGAAGGAGTGCTGTCAGGGATGACTGAGCCGGAAGCTGGGCTGGGGTTGGGGGAAGCTTTTCTGAGGAAGGAATGGCTGAGCTCAGATCTGAAGGAGGGCCACCTGGGTCACCTAGGGAATGGAGGGGGCGTTGACAGATGGGAGCGATGGAAGGGTGGATGGAGAATGTTCCAGGAGGGGACAGCACATGCAGAGGCCTTCTGGTAGGGAGGGTGCCATTGAGACCACTGTCGAACGTCTATGAACATCTCAGGAAAGGGTTTTATGGATACTGGCAATTGGAAGTTGCTAAAGAAGAAGAGTTTAACTTAAATAAATAGCAGAAGAAGCTGAGAATTACCAAATATAGGTCTCTTTGTTGTGTGGGAATCAGAGCCCATGGTGATAGCTGTCATTTAACATTCACTCCTGACCTTAAAACCCCAGCAGTTACCTGTTACGAGGGCCCAACTGTTGACGGCAGGTGTCCTCACTTGGAGCCCCTGCAGGCAGAGCCCACCCCAGCTCTCCCATCTGGGGTCGAGGCCTTGCAAAGCCCCACAGGCTGCAGAGCCTACTGCTGGTGTTGGAACCACTTGGGAGTCACACAGCATTGCGGGGAGGTTCATCTCCAGTGGTCCCCACTCCTACAGCCATGGTGCAGGACACCACAAAGGGGCCAGAGGTGCAGGAGAACGAAGCCAGCGCCTCAACCACCTGGCTCCTTGCAGAGCTGGTTGGGCTCCCATCTCCACCGAGTGTAATGTGCACAGTCAGTAACATCGCACTTCCATGAGGAAATATTGCCTTGGATCCCCCTTCCCTGCCCCGTCTTGCTCAAAATTGAGTTCAACAGAATGAGAAGATCGTTCAGCTAAGGAGCAGGCGGCCACGGGCAGAGGGGCAGGAACACAGGCTTTAGCGCTAGATCTCAGATCTACACTGTTCATCAGTCATGTGACTGGACACATTGAACCAGGTTAAGGAGCCATTTCTTCTGCAAAAATGGGAATTATACCAGCTTCAAATGACTGTTGTGAGAATTAAAGAGTACTTTCTTCTCCTCTTTAGAGCAGGACATACCATTATTTCCAGGAGCCATAAAAAATACAAGCCTATATTTAGAGGCCAAAGGATTGGTAGGGAACCAGAAAGATACAGAGTCTACTGTGTCTCATTCTCTTGGTTATGGTATCAGAGGAAATGGAGACATTTTCTTAGCTTCAAACAACCAAAGATGATACAATTAGGAGATGAGAAATCTAATTTAAACACAGTTTGCAAATCGTACTTTCAGGCAAATTGTGAAAACAAAGCAAAACTCAATTCTTGTGTTAGAGGATTATCTACTTAATACAATTTTAGACACAGTTTGTTGTGTCACACCAGAGGTTAAATGAGAAAGCTAATGTTGTGACATGGCTAGGAAGGCGGAGCCCGTGCTCTTCCTGAGTAGAGCACGGGCCAGAGTCGCCATCGTAGTGGCTGGAGCCTCCTAGGCAGCTGGGGGGCTTGTTTCCTGATGAAGTGAGATAATACCAGAAAACATTTTGTAATCTGTGAAATTTTTACAAAGGCAGGACAATGCTAATGTAGAAATGCATGTTAATAATAGCTTTGGCTATTTTATCTCATGTATAATCATTTATAGGGACTGGCTGTAGAATTAATGTAGAATTTACGAATGTTGCATTGCTTTGCGTGAAGCATCAGTCATGACCTTCATGTTCCTTGAGCGTCACTGTGGACCCCTCCTCTTTGCCTTTCAAATGGACCTTGATATTATGTCATGTCAGGAGTGGAACTACAAGAAGCCGTCCTCCTCGGGACAGAGGCTGGGTCTTCCGATTGAATCTCCCTCCTTTCTTCAAGGACATACTCTTCTTCTGGAA
Source organism: Pteropus medius (assembly GCF_902729225.1). Taxonomy (NCBI): domain Eukaryota; kingdom Metazoa; phylum Chordata; class Mammalia; order Chiroptera; family Pteropodidae; genus Pteropus; species Pteropus medius. Next base: position 234,033 of record NW_024344371.1, on the reverse strand, counting down.
GCTGGTTTCACATGGTGGCTTAGATTTTTCCATCTTTGTATCTAGCACCATTTGAAATCAGTGTTTTAGGAGTAAGAATTGCAGCACGGCAAAGGGCCCCCTGCGGAGGAGCTGCTGCTCTTGGGACTGACTCCCCTTCCTGCTGCCTGAGTCAGTTCGAGACGGAGGCAACTTGAAAAGCAAAGTAAACTCTTGAGTGTGTCGGGCCCGGAAGGGTGACGGTGTGGGCAGGGGTCGTGTTTGGAGACACTCGGTTTCAGCAGAGGAGAGGTTTTGACACTCTGTTGATAGGTACCCGCAGTCACCTGTCAGCAGGGCCTTTGAGCACGGTGATGGGCACTGCTGGCTTGGGTACTTGATTGTAGTCGGGAAGGGGAGAGGCCTGCTTACCTGGAGGACTGTTTGATCCGCGTCGGCACTGTCCGCCTGCTCCTGGATGCCCTGGAACAGTCGGCCGCATTTGCAGTGCAGCTGATACCAGACTTGCCACCTGCACTGTCAAGGTGCAGGACCCCCAGGAGCACCACTGGACCCATCTCTTACACAGGCTGACCGATTTCTCCTGGTGTTCAGAGTCTGTTTTTGTCTAGCACCATTTGAAATCGGTTATGATGTAGGGGGAAAAGCAGCAGCCGCGAAGCCTCATGCGAAGTCTGCTCAGCAACAGCCTGTAGGTTTTCTGGAAGACGGATGGGCAGAGTGTGGGGAAGGCAGGCCACACTTTTCCATACCAACTTCTTTACGTTTATGATCATTTATTGCACAGGTAGGAGATGATTTAATGGATTTTTACAAACAAATCACTAATTTATCTGAGGCCCTCAGTTGCATTTTGCTGAAATGTAGTGCTGTAAATTCTATAAATTAGTTGCCTGTTGACTTATCTTTCTGTTTAGAAGAGACTGTGTGTCTGAACTTAATAAAAATTTCACTACAGTTTGTCATGTCTTTGTTTTTGTTATTTTCCATTCATAGTTTGTGGTGATGAGAGGTGCCCTGAAAACGTAATTTGCTATGCAGATCTCATACCTCATCAAGTATTTGAGTGGGTTACCACACAGGCAGTAAAAACGAAGCCCTTTAAGACAAAAATGGAATTCTGTGAGCCAAGAAATAAAAATTTAAAAAGATGACAGAAGAGAAATGCTAACGACCTGTGGCAGAAGGAGGCGACTGCTGATGGAGACACTGACCTCAGTTCCAGCGGGCTGCAGCCGTGACCCACTGTTCCTTCAGGAAACTTGCCGAACACATGGTCACACGGCCCGTGAAGGGGAGCAGCTCGATGACTTCCGTCGCAGTATAAGAGGTGTGGGAGTTCTACTCTCGGTTCTTAGTTTCTGTCAACCCGCGAAGACAGAGGAACCAGTTCTGTAAAGGTTTTCAGAGATGAAGCAGATCTGACGGGCAGGGGATGAAACCTGGGGGGTCGTCAGAGCAGGGGAGCAGGGGAGCAGGGCCGTGGCTGTTGACTGAGTTCTGCACAGGACTTGCCTGGCCAACTGTGAAGGACCTGCAGTTCTTTCATTTCACGCCAGTGGTTCTCAGCAACCTGGGAGCTTGCTTCCCCCGGCTGGCTGCCCTCCCCAGTGGGTGGGGTGGTGAAGCACCTGCTGGGAAAACTTCCCTGTGAATGGTCACCCCGACTGCACCTGCAGTGCTATTTCGGGCTATTGATTGAAGAGCCCATGTTCTCACCTCCAGCATGAGAACAGTGGAGGCCCTAACTTATTTTCACTTCTCTGCCAAGGTAGACCGCATTAGTACCAATGAGGTTAGAGCTTTAGGTCAGTTGTAACAAATGGAACAATTTTTGATTAATCTACCTTGTCTCAAACTCCAGCCTAGATGCTGCAAAAAATCAAGACATGGATTCTGCTCTGATCCTAGTCCCCAGATGACTAAATCCTAGAAGACTGAGATTAGCATCAAAGCACAAAAAGAATGACCTGAGACATATTTTCCATAAAAGTAGTTTCGGGTACTCCCACTGAATGCTTAATTTTAAACGGTGCCACGTGGCCGGGTCAGGAGGAGCGGCTGCAAGCCCCCATACCTGAGGCGCCTCACTGGATTTTGCTTTATTCTTGTGGATGCTTACAGCCCTTTACCTAAAATTGCCATTCCGGGGCAGTTTTTCCTAATTGGTAAGCAGAATGTTCTAGAGACATCTCGAATCTGTTTATCAAAAGCCATGCTCACCTAGGTAGAAAATGCTTTGTCAGGTTATGAGTCCTGCTGAACTGAGTTTTACCACATACTTAGAGATGTGAAAGAGGAAGGGGGGCCGTTGGACTGGAGGCACACTCCAGCCTTGTGCAAGGTGTACCAGCCGTGGTTTTCATCTGTGGAAGTATATGCCGATGAGTTCTTACTCATGAGACGGCAAGTTTCCGACCAATTTAGGTATAGTACTGTGTTGTCTTGAACCCGGCAATTCTTTACGTGAGGCATTGGCCCAGGCCTGCATTGAGAAGCTGGTATGTAGTTTCAGGAAGGTCCACTGGGCAGACTAGTGTGTGCATATTTGGGGGGAGCTTAAGAGTTTTCCTTGAATACACAAAGTAATATCTTGGGTTTACTCTAATGTCATAGTGCTGTACCCTGCCTTTCAGTTAGATTCATCCAAGAAGCCTTTAAATTAGTGATTCTTAGGACCCACTGTTAACAGGTTCTGGCTTAACTGTTCTAGGAATGCAGCTGGGACTTTTTTTTAAACTCATCGCAGGTGATTCTAATGCACAGCTGAGGCTGAGAGCCAATCCTCTGTGGCCTTGCTTCTAAAAGGCTGTCCTGAGACCCATAGCATTTTGATGTATTCATTTCCTGTGGTGCTGTGACAATTACAATGAATGGGGTGTCTTAATCTCTTCGGGCTGCTATAGCAAAGTACTACAGATTGGGAAGAATATAAACAAATTTATTTCAGTTTGGAGGCTTGGAGGTCCAATATCGAGGGGCTGGCAGTTTTGATGTCTGGTGAGAACCAGCTCTCTGGCTCATAGACAGTGCCTTCTAACTGTACCTTCACATGGCAGACGGGGTGAGGGAACTTTCTTGGCTCTTTTATAAGGACACTAATCCCATTCATGAAGGCTCAGCCCTCATGTCCTAATAACTTCTCAGTGGCCCAGCTCCTAATACCATCACCTTGGGGGTTAGGATTTAACATGGGAATTTTGGTGGGACAGAAACATTCACAAGCAAGTGTCTTAACACACATTTATTCTTACAGTTTGAGAAGTCAGCTCTGATGTCAGTTTCACTGGGCTAAAATCAAGATATTAGCGGGACCACACTCTCTCCAGAAGTACTACAAATCAATTTCCTTGTGCTTTTACGCTTCTAGAGCTGCATTCCTTGGCTTGCATCCTCTTCCTCCATCCTGAAAGCTATCAGCATTTTGCTTCAGTGGTCACATTGCCTTCTGCTATAGTTAAATCTCCCTCTGCCTCCTTCCTACAAAATTTGTGATTACATTTATGGCCCCACCTGGATAACCCAGGATACTCTCCCCATCCAAGATCTCATGTGCAAAGACCCTTCGCCATACAGGTAGCACCCCACAGGCCCTAGGCATTAGGACCCCAGCATCTCTGAGGCCATTATACAGTCTACCATAAACAATGTGGAACTCCCAGAAATGCCGAACCCTGTGCCCCATCTGAGACCTACTGGATCAGAATCTGCATTTTAACAAGATCAATGTGATATTCTCCTACACATTAAAATTCGAGAAGCAGGGTTCCATGGGGTCCTATCCAAGGATTCCCCCATAACTGAGTCCCAAGTCAAAGACAAATTGAAGGAGTATTTTCCCAGGAGCCTTTTCAGGTGGCAGTAGGTAGGTGATCAATGACTGATCATTTTCCCGAATCCCATAAACAAGTGCTCATCTAAATGACAGTAGTCTCCAGAATTCTCAATGAAGCCACAAGCCCTAAGTCACAGGATAGCAGAGCTGTTGTCTGCTTTTGATATTCGGCACAAGGCTTGCCACTGCAATATACAATTACTCAATTTTTAACAAGCTGCATAAGGGAGGTAACATAGAACCATAAGTGGCTCCTCTTGCTAACATCGGCTTTACTACCCCTATACAGGTTTTCTTGCGCTAGCAAGTCAGGAATCAAGGTGGGTCACTTTCTCACTATGATCTGTGCTTATGGTGATTTGTTCACTTCCTGCTGGTATGTAAAGGAGAGGGAAGGAAAAACTGTACTGACCAGATCCCAATATTAACTCCCTCATATTTAAGCAACAGGGCACAGAGTTTAGCCCTTCTTAAAACGGTAATTTCACAGAAGGAAAGCATAAAAGAGCTAGTTAATACTAGGTTCAAAATGCAATTAAAAATGGCTTTTATGAAGCAGAGCAATGACTGAAACCTCTTGAGTAGACAATTTGAACTAAGGAATTGTCAAATGCCCTAAAAGCCCACAAGAGGGCAGCAGTGCTACGATTTACAAAGGAGAAACTTCTTTTTAATGTAACCTTTTCTGGATGAGCCTGGAAATGAAGAAAGCACTGTTGCTTACGAAAAAATAATTCTATGGACAGTCACTCAATTTTGGATCATTACTGAAAGTCAAAGACCGTTTGTGTTAAATCTTACTCTTGAATACAAATATACAAATTTTTAAATATACAAAAGTTCATTCTGGGTTGTTAGCTGTCAGGCATTACCTAATTTTTTGAATACCAAAGTTGCCTATTTTTCTTAAACTAGGATCCACGTTAACAATGCAAATTCAAATTCCTGTTTCTCCCATATTGTTTCAGCATTCTTGCGGAAGACTTTTACTGTTAGTCACCTTAAAAGCTCTCCCATTTAAAAAATTCACCATAGTCTCAAAGCCAAATAAAATTTGATAAAGTGCTTTATTTATTACAGTCAACCTAATTTTCATCCAGTGTTGACATTAGAAAGGTTGTTTCTGTGTTTTTAAACCATAAATAACCTTTTTTGGCTAGCCAGGCAACAAAACCTTTATTCAAGTCTTAGGCATTCTCTGATTTCTTTAATAGGCTAATTTAATAAAACCTCTATTTTCTTTTGTCAATATAAGCCTTTACTTCTATCTTTTTAGGTTTCTATGTAGAAATGGACTGTGAGAGCTGAGTCACGAATGCAGTTCTCAACTGTAGCTGCATATAAGAAGCACTTGGGAAGCTTTAAACAATCCCTATGTCCAGGCCGCACCCCATATCAGTGGTGTGAGGACCTCTGGGGGTTGGGACCCAAGCATCAGTAAAGCTCCCCAAGTGACTGCAACGTGCAGCCGTGGTTGGGACACCTTGCGGCCCGAGCTCAGAGGTTCAGCAATCGGGGTTAATTCAAATCTGCACAGAGAACAAGATTTCTTTTCTTTTTTTTTTTTTGCATAAATAAAAACAAACCATAATAGTTACATAAATCAAAGTTTATAGTTTCATTGCTGGACTTGGAGCTTTAATCACTTAACCATACCCATGCATTAAACTGATGTGGAAGATATGTCTTCTTCCAGACACGTGTATATAGATACTCAGATACTCAAGGCTGGGTAACAACAAAGGCTATGAGTGCTGGGCAGAAATGAAGAAAAGCGTCACGGAGTGGGTGCTATGCACCACTGGCCTCGCAGATGCCCAGGAGCCACAGGTGTTCCAGGTACCAGGGAACTAGGAATACAGCACAGGGCAGATGGTCCGGCTTGACCGAGAGTAGGTTATTTGAAGAAACGCAGCAGAAAGACGCACCTTGGGAAGAAGAGTTGGGATTTAATTGTAGAAAGTCTTCAAATATCATCTGAGAAGTGTGGACTCCCTGCTGTAGGTGATGTGGTGTCATCGGACACATGTCTGGGGAGTGGAGCAGCCCAGACAACACCTCAGGCTCTGGGATGTGAGGGGCAGAAGTAATGACTGTGGGAGTGCAATGGCTACGGAAGATGGGCCCCCCGATTAGAAACATACTCTGATTTGGGATAAAATACACTGGAAACAAAATAAACACATTGTCACAAATAAATCTTCTTAATCCATTTTATTTTTATCAGATTCGAGAATCGAATATTCAAAAAATGAACAATAAGGACCTCTCTTACACAGGACTTCCCATTTCACTGTTGAATACATTCTTCCAGTTTTAAGAAACTTTTAGTTCAAATATGTTTCTTTCCCTGTCATTTAAACTTTTCTACAGAAAACTGGTTTGCCCATATACTTCAGTAATTGACAAATTATTTAACAAACAATATTTACACATACATCACTCATATATATTAAATTGAAAAAAGGTAAATTTGAAGCAGAAACTTTATTTTGGTAAAGCAGAACAAGCTTTGGTTGAAAAATACCTCAAATAGACGTTAAAAAAATAAGAGTACAGCCATCTCTGCTTCTAAGCAAGTGCCAATTCTTGAAAATAAGCATGTGAAAATAGGTGTAGTAAACTTCTCTATATTTAATTCAGAAAACGTCTATTTCTGCTCAAACTCATCTTCTGCACCAGAGATGACAAAGGGAAGGAACACTTGTGGTGCATTATAAACATGCCTTTATAAGAGTAAAACAGTATTTGCCCTGGCCCACTCTGATTCCCCAATCACGTCCTTCTCAAGGCAACATTTCTTGGCCCAATTTGTGGTACTAAATATAAAAGTGTGAAACAAAACTTGTAAAGATGAATGAGAGGGGCGGTTCCTCCTCTTTGCCAGCTGGCTCATTTGCAAGGGCCCTGCCTGGTGTGAGGACTCAGAAGAGGGGGCATCTATTCCACCTGAGCGGAGAGCTCTGCCTGACCTGGGGGTTCTTTCTTCCCTTCCTAGCACCAACAACCAGCACACAAAGTTAAGCGTTCTTTTCTGAAATACATGGCTTACGGTCTACCCTGCCTTTCAGCAGGTGAGGTGGGATGCACACACAGACCGAGATCCTGATAGAACGTGAGGTTATCTGATGAGTTTACTCCCTGCAGAACGGCCTGCATTTAGATGACTTGTTTAAGTGAGTCATCTCTTCAAAGAGGGAGAGAAAACCACCTACGCCAGAATTTAGAGTGGCGTCTACGTCTTAAAAAGTGGAATTCTCCTTGAAAAGACAAGGCCACTGTGTTCACTTTGTACCGAGCTGGCATTCTTGTTGTGGGTGTTAGAGCCCTCTAACTTTTTACAGAAGTATGCAAATGATTCCAAATTATTACTGATTTCTGGTTATTGCTATTAAAAATGGTGAACAAATGCCATGCATTAATTTTTTTAAATAGAATTTTACCCTACTAACTATAAAAGTATTTTCCAATAATATACTTAGTTAAGAAAGTCAAACTTGTTCAAATTCCAAATTTTGTTTCTATTTTTAATTTTTAAAGGCTAAAGTAATATATACATATTTGTACAGACTTTTTAAACAATATATAGTACACATAAGAGTTGCTGAAAGAGTGAACCTTAAGAGTTGGCATTAACTTTTGAAAAAAAAAAATTTCAAAGTTACTCTTTATAAATGAAATGTAATTTCATTTTGAACTATATTTCTCTAAATTTGGAGATTTTATAAAACACTTTTCCACCTTAATACTACCAGGGATACTGTGTTGACTTGCCCTATAAATGCAAGTGTCATTTAGGGGGAAACAGGCACGAGGTTCATACCAAATTCATATCGTTTCAAAGAAGCATCGAAGGATGGTGACTACTTTCGAGCGATAATAAATGTTAGCCCTATGCCTTAACAGTTGGATTCATGAGAGTGAAAAGGACTAGAGAATAACTTTGTAGATCTATTTTCCTTCCAGTTTTATTGAGATATAATTAATGTAGAACATTCTGTAAGTTTAAGGTTTACAGCATGATTTGGTAATGTGTATATTATGAAATAATTACAAATTTAGTTAACATCCATCACCTCATAGTTAACAAAATTTTTTCCTTCCTAATGATCAGAATTGTTAAGATCTCTTAGGAACTTGCCAATATGCACTATAGTATTACTAATTCAAGTCACCATATTATACATTACATCCCAATACATGCTTATAACTGGAAGTTTGCACCTTTTGACCTCTTTCACCCAACTTCCTCAACCCGCCATACCAACCCACCCCCTCTGGCACCCACAAATCTGATTTTCTTTTTGAGTTTGTTAGTTAGATTCTATACATAGATCACACAGTGTTTGCCTCTGTGTATGACTTATTTCACATAGCAAAATGCCCTCAAGGTCCATTCGTGTCATCAAGATTCCCGTTTTTATGACTAAGTAGTATTCCACTGTATATGTATTCCTGATTTTCTTTATCCAATGATCTGTTAATGGACAGCTAGGTTGTTTCCAAGTCTTAGTTACTGTAAATAATTCTGCAAGGAACAGGGAGGTGCAGGTATCTCTTTCACAGTGTGATTTTGTTTCCTTAGGAGAGATCCCCAGAAGTGGAATTGCTCAACCACATAGTCCTGTTTTTAATGATCTGAAGAGCCTCCATACTGTTTTAATAATAGCTATACAAATTGAATGCAGATCTTGACATTTTAACAGAATCAAAAAATAAAGTGTTTCACCCGTTTTTGGAAAATGTTTAGTTTGTCTGCTCTGCTGGAGTGCTTGATTTATTCTGGTAAGCGCTGTATGCAGCACTAACCTCTCTTTCCCTAAAGGCAAGATAAAGAGGTAGCATCAGAGATAAACATAATTAAGTACAGAAATTAAAATTCCAGAAACCCACTTAGGAAATGGATAATTAAAATAAATTGTATTTATAGTAGTAAGAGTCCCTGATCTAGGAAATAAATGCTTCTTTTAAAACAATTTCAAATGTTCAACCATTCTTGCTCTAGAAACACTTCTTCTGTCCCTGTATTATATTTTTTATTCCCTGCAAACAACAAATAGACAAATTGCATATGAAGTACTGAGTAAATGTTTCCTCATTTTAATTTGGGGCCAATGGGAAAGACTGGAGAAAATGTGTTTTCCCAATATCTTAATTTTAATATCTTAAATCTTTAAATATCTTAATATCTATTTTCCAAATATCTTAAATCTACCTCTGAGATGAAACATTCAAAAAGATAATGATTCCAACATGTTCACATTCAATGATGTCTCATTTATACCTACTGTCCAGGAAATCACGTGTTCTGGTAAGAGCTTCTATCAATAACTAAAGTTTAGGACACACTATTATTGTAACAATAGACATCTTTCTAAAATCTATTATTCTAGTCCAGCACTCCAAAGATATAATGTCACACTGGTAATTTAAAATTTTCTAGAAGCCACATTAAAAAAGAAAAATAAACAAGAAAATTAATTTAGTATAATTTACTTGACCCAATGCAGCCAGAATATTAACATTTTGTCATGTATTTTTCATTTTTTGGTATTATTTATAATATGGTGTTATTTTAAACTTACAGCACCTTTTACATTGGATTACATTTTACATTTTTGAAGTCCTCAGTAGGACAATTAACTATTAAAATGGAACTATTATTAATAGTTAACTATTAAATTGGAAAATGCATTTGTAGTCCCTGCCTTAGTAAAGTGACTATAAGAGACTGACTAAAACTAAAGTTGGACCGGTCAGTTATTTACGGTATGCTTGTCACAGCAAACACTTTCAGGGACGCCTACCTGATGTAAGAGCTAACCCTGTTAGATTCGGATACTTTAATATTTCTCCTTACGGAGGAGGCCGTCACTGTCAACCACCGCTGTCACAGTACTGCACTTGTAATACAGCTACATCCTAAGGACTACTGTGGGGAGTGACATAATAGGCCTGTCACTGAATTCTCCAAAACCCCTATATTTTTCTATCTTTTGAAGTCAATTCATTTTATTTTCTGTAGTAGTAGAATATTTTTCTTCAAATAGACTTTAAAATAGAAATCCAATATATCATAAGAATTAATATAAATTTAAAGAAAGGTTTGATATAAAAATGAAGCAATTTGAAATAATGAAAATCTAAAACTGAATTTCTTCTAATTATAGTTATTTTCTATTAACTTCAGCATTCATCAAATTGATCAAGTGTTTACAGGCTCCTTGAAGCTCATGACAGTCTGAAAACTACTTTCCTGGTTGGCTTCAGCCTCGAAGGAATCTTAAGAGACCAAGGAGATCTAGTAGGGATGTCTTGTCTTGCCCTTTGCCCCTGGGATCAAAGGCACCACTTTGCTTTTACCAAGAAACTGCCCTTCCCATTGGCCTTTGTGGAATCGGCTCCCAGACTCTTGATGGGAACCCAGGGTAGCGCCTCACTTTGTAAGTGGTGGATCACATATAGCCCCCTCTTCCCAGCTATGCAGACACCCATTCTGGCACAAAGAGAGGAAACTTCCACATCATTTCACTCAAAGACAGAAGGGCTGGGTGGTCAAAGGGTTTAAGGCAACGCAATTCATAACTTTTCAAAATCTGAGGGTTTTTTGTTGGTTTCTCTTTATACGCTAAAAATATACTCATCAAAGAAAAAGATAAATGCCTTTACAGAATTAATATTTACGAGTTGAAATTAAACACATTTACAAACTTAGGTAACACGTATTTTGGTTTCTGTAAAAGGACATTTTTCCTCCCTGTATTTAAAGTAAAGGGATTCTATGATTATTAGTCATTGGGCTAAAAAATTCTTCCACTTGTGGAATTACAGCTGCTAGAGGGTAAAGGAAGCTAGACAGTCTGATGAAAGGACAAGGGGACATTATTCTACTGGCACCCACCTCAAAGAAAAGCCTGTCACTATGTGTTATTTTACATCAAAGCAGGAATGGTATAAGAAAATATTGATAATTTAGCAAAGGAAACAGGACTCTAAGTGTCCTCTTTGATGTTTACTGTCATATCTGAGCTCAGGTTATTGACATCTACCTATTTGTTGAATATTTTTCAAAAGAAAGGACATCTCTGAAAAGAAACACAGGAGGCAGATACCTTTTAATGATAAAAGCAAACTTTTCTCCCATCTCTTCTCAGAGAGAAATAAATTTTACTTCTCTGTGGCTCTCACCAGTTTGGTAGGTGCTGAACAGAAGAAGGGAAAAGGGCTGAGTAAGACAGTGACATAGAACCAAAAGGAAGGACAAGTGGCATAATAAGTGGGACAAAATCAATGCTAGACGAGAATGGAAGTAAAGTTGACAATTAGGTTCATACGTTATGACTTTTCTGACTCTCATTTAAGAACTGGAAGGAGTAATTTTGTGCCAAAGCTACTTTAGCCTTGAATTCTTGTAGGTCATCCAGCAGATGAACAGATTCTAAATTTCTGTGTAATCTGTCTACCACTGAAACATCTAGCCTAAAGCGAATAATGTGAACTGTCTTTCACATAAGAACAGATTGTAGAGAGAGAGATGGTCCTGGTCTCTAGCGCCTTAGATTTTGAGGGAATACGCAGGCAGCATATATTAAACGCATATACCATTGTCTTAGAAATCCGTTTTATGACAACTCATACATTTTCCGATGCATCTTAACTTTTGCACTGAGTACAGTTTCTTCCTGTGGCACTTTGTTTTCAACCTGAGGGAAGATCTCTGTAAAACTTATAAGACCTCTCAGTTCCCTCAGGTGGATCTAAATCTCGTAAATGTGTTCTGTCAACTAACTAAAAAATCTTGGTTTTTAAATTATTTTTCTGTTTAAGATATCCAAAGAGTTTGTTAAATGCTCAAGAATTTTAGAGCCAAGTAGAAGAATGTTCAAGTTAATTCGATTCTTCAGTTTTTTTGCCCAGGTCATACTCTTCCCTGCTCCCCGCTGCCCCGGCCCGCACCTGACCTGGCACTACATACACTAAATCCAAAAACCTTTGTGACATTCATTTAAGCAGACAGCTTAAAAGTTACAAAGTTACCGAATCAGTCATTTTTAACATAACGTTAAACACAGGTTTGTTAAAACAAGTAATAAATATCCTTATTGGAAAAAAAATGATTTAGTCACATTATTAAAATACATAAATTACGCAAATAACTAATGAATTTAGCAATCTCTCGCTTATCCCGGAATAATATAACTGGAATGAAAGAAATCATGCATCTATGAAAATGTACACACTACAAATAAGTGAAAACATTAATGTAAACAAAAGGCATCTGGTTATTGGAACCACAATCATGACATGCAAAACGGACTACAGCAGTAGCAAAGGACAGGACTAGAGCTGTGGATTCCAAGACTAGAAATTATGGTAAAAGTTAAAGAAGGAAACTGGAGGAAAAAGAAAGGAGTGATAGATGGGGCCCATTTCAGCCAAGTGGGATCCTATTCCATTCTTACATGACAGCTAAAAAAGAGAAAACTGTAGCAGGCATTAGCCTTGTGGCTGGCCATTTTCATCATAATTTAAATGATGTTTTAGTGATCTTTAAAATGATCTGTACACTATTTTGTACTTGGAACAGTTTTACTTTGGTGGTGGTTTCCTTATATGTAATCATTTTCAGTGACACTCGCCCATACAGACTCTCCTATCATACGCCTTTTAGGAAATGACAGAAGGAAATGTATTCTCCCACCTTCACATATTCCCTACCACAAGCCGCCTTGGCGTATTGTAGCGGTAATTTCTCCAGAGAAGTCTAAGGTACAAATCTTACATGTATATGTACACAGTTTTTTGTTTGCTTGTTTTGCTATACCATGTCTCCTTTTCCTTTTCATGTCTTCATTTTATATCATTACTTCATTTTATTTCCAATTTCAATTTCAATTTACTCTCTCCCCTTTGGCAACCATCAGCTTGTTCTCTGTATCTATGGGTCTTTCTGTTTTTTTTTGTTTTTGTTTTGTTTTGTTTGTTTTTTTAGATTTCGCATATAAGTGAAATCATATGGTATTTGTCTGATCTATTTACTTAACATAATACCCTTTAGGTCCATCCATGTTGTTGCAAATGGCAAGATTTCATTCTATTTTTTATTGCTGACTAATATTGCATTGTATATATTTACCACACCTTCTTTATCCATTCATCAATGGACAGCTAGTTGTGTCCATATCTTCCCTATTATAAGTAATACTGCAATGAACGTAGAGGTGCGTGTATTTTTTTGAATTAATAATTTTGTTTTCTTTGGATAAATACCCAGAAGTGGAATTGCTGGGTCATATGGCAGCTCTATTTGTAATTTTTTGTGGAACCTCTATGCTGTTTTCCATAGTGGTTACACCAGTTTACAATCCCATCAACAGTGTACAAGGGTTCCCTTTTCTCTACAACCTCACCAGCATTTATGTGACTTTCTGATTATAACTTGTCTAACAATTAGGAGGTGATATCTCATGGTTCTAATCTGCATTTCCATGATGATTAGGATGTTAAGCATCTTTTCAAATATCTATGAGCCATCTGTATGTCCTCATTCAAGAAATGTCTATTCAAGTCCCTTGCCCATTTTTTAATTGGATTGTTTGTTTTTCTTGTGTTAAGTTGTATAAGTTCTTTATATATTTTAAATCTTATCCCTTATTGATGTATCATTAGTGAATATCTTCTCCCATTCAGTAGGCTTTTTGTTTTCTTGATGGTTTCCTTCACAGTGCAAAACCTTTATAGTTTGATGTAGTCCCATTTGCTTATTTTTACTTTTCTTTCCCTTTCCTGAGAAAATATATCTGAAAATATACTGTTAAGAGTTTATTACCTATGTTTTCTTCTAGGAGTTATATGGTTTTGGGTCTTGCATTTAAGTCTTTAATCCATCTTGAACTTATGTTTGTGTATGATATAAGAGAGTGGTCCAATTTCATTTTTTGTATGCAGCTGTCCAGTTTTCCCAGCACCACTTACTTAAGAGACCGTCTTTATCCCATTGTATATCCTGTGTCATAGATTAATTGATCATGTAAGTGAGATCTCTGGGCTCTCTATTCCATTTCATTGATTTATATAACTTTTTATGCCAGTACTGTACTGTTTTGGTTATTGTTGCTTCATAGTACAGTTTGAAATCAAGGAGTATAACTCCCACTTTGTTCTTTCTCAGGGTTTCTTTTGCTATTCGGGGTCTTTTGGGGTTCCATATCAATTTTTTAATTAGTTGTACTAGTTCTGGGATGAATGCTATTGGTATTTTAATAGGGATTGCATTAAATCTGTATATTACTTTAGGAAGTAAAGACATTCTAATAATATTAATTCTTGCAATCAATAAACATGGTGTATCCTTCCATTTATTTGTATCCTCTTCAATTTTTTTCTTCACTGTCTTATAGTTTTCAGAGTACAGATCATTCACCTCTTTGGTTCAATTTATTCCTAGGTATTCTATGCTGTTTGATGCAATTGTAAATGGGACTGTTCTCTTAATTACTCCTGATTGTTCATTATTAGTGTGTAGGAATGTTACGGATATTTGCATATTAATTTTGTATCCTATTTTACTAAATTCTTTTATGAATTCTATTAATTTTTTCTGGTGGATTCTTCAGGGTTTTCTATATATAGTATCATATCATCTGCAAATAGTGAGAGTTTTACTTCTTCCTGTCTCATTTGAATGTCTTTTATTTCTTTTTATTGTTTGACTCTGTGGCTAAGACTTCCAATACTATGTTGAACAGAAGTGGTGATTGTTTTGTTCCTGATCTTAGAGGAAAAGCTTTCAGCTTTTCATCACTGAGTGATTATTAGCTGTGGGTCTGTCACAGAGAGCCTTTATTACATTGAGGCATGTCCCTTCTATACCCACTTTGTTGAGAGCGTTTATTATAAAAGGGTGTTGAATTCTGTCAAATGCTTTTTCTGCATCTCCTGAGATGATCATAGAATATTTATGCTTCATTTTGTTAATGTGGTATATGATGTTGACTGATTTACAAATGTTGAATCATTCTCGCATCCCTGGAATGAATCCCACATGGCCATAGCGTATAATCCTTTTAATGTAGTGTTGAATCCGGTTTGCTAATATTTTGTTTAGAATTTTGGCATCTATGTTAATCAAGGATCTTGGTCTGTAACTTTCTTTATTGTAATGTTTTTGTCTGGATTTTATATCAGGGTAATGTTGGCTTTGTAAAATGAGTTTGGAAGCATTCATTCTCCAATTTTTTGAAATAGTCTAAGAACAGTAGGTATTAATTCTTTAAATGTTTGGTAGAATTCACCCGTGAAGCTGTCTGGTCCTACATTTTTGTTTGTTAGGCTTCAATTTCATTGCTAGTAACTGGTCCGCTTAGATTTTCCATTTTCTCCTGGTTCAGTCTTGGGAGGCTTTATGTACGCTTCTAGAAATGTACCCATTTGTTCTAGATTGTGGAATTTTGTGGCATATTAGCAGTATTTTTTTTTTTGGTGTTGATTGTAATTTATTTTTTCATTTATGAATTTATTTCATTGGGTTCTCTCTTTTTCTTACTTGAATTTGGCTAAAAGTTTGTTAATTTTATCTTTTCAAAGAACCAGTTCTTAATTTCATTGATCTTTTCTATTGTTTTAAATTTCTATTTCATTTATTTCTGCTCTGGTCTTTTCTTCCTTTGTTTACGTTAGGTTTTGTTTGTTCTTCTTTTTCTAGTTCCCTTAGGTATAAAGTTAGTTTACTTGGGATTTTTCTTGTTTCATGAGATAGGCCTGTATAGCTGTGAATTTCCCTCTCAAAACTGCTTTGCTGCATTCTATACTTTTTAAATAGTAACGTTTTTTATTTTATTTGTCTCAAAGGAGTTTTTGATTTCCTGCTTGATTTCCAGTTTAATCCATTGGCTGTTTTTTAGCATGCTGTTTAGTCTCCACATATTTGTGTTTTTCCAGTTGTTTTTTTCCCCCCGTTGGTGATTTCTAGTTATATACCACTGTGGTGTGAAAAGTTGCTAGATATGATTTCGATC
This sequence comes from Pteropus medius, assembly GCF_902729225.1. NCBI lineage: Eukaryota > Metazoa > Chordata > Mammalia > Chiroptera > Pteropodidae > Pteropus > Pteropus medius. The sequence goes on along the minus strand of NW_024344371.1, from coordinate 218,202 downwards.
TTCTCAAACTTATCCAGGCTCGTTTTGGCACCAATATATTATCTATCCTGGAGACTAGTCTATATGCATTTGACAAAAATGTGTAATCTGTTTTTGGATGAAATGTTCTATGAATGCCTATTAGGTCAATTGATCTCGTGCGACACTTAAGGGGCTTATTTCCTTATTAATTTTCTGACTGGATGGTCTAGCCATTGATGTGAGTAGGATATTAAAATCCCCTACTATTATTGCATTACTGTGAACTTCTCCCTTTAAGTCCATTAACATTTGCTTTATATATTTAGGTGCTCTTATGTTGGGTGTATAGATATTTCAGTCATTATATCTTCTTCTTGGATTGACCCATTTATAATTATGTAATGTTCTTTTTTGTCTCTTTTTACATTCTTTGCTTTAAAATATATTTTGTCTGACATAAGTATTGCTAGCTCAACTTTCTTTTTGTTTCTATTTACGTGAACTATCTTTTCCATCCCTTCACATTCAGTCTATATGTACCTTCCAATTTGAAGTGAGTCTCTTGTAAACAGCATTTAGATGGATCATGTTTTTGGTCTATTCATTTACCCTATAACTTTTTATTGGAGACTTAATCCATTTCTATTTAAAGTAATTATTGGTAAACATGTATATATTGCCATTTGGTTAACTGTTTTTGGGTTGTTTTTGTAGTTCTCTGCTTTCTTCTTTTGATTGTCCTTTGTGGTCTGCTGGTTTTCTTTCATGTTTTATTTGGGTTCCCTTCTCTTTAATCTTTGTGTATTTTTTGTAGGTTTTTGGTTTGTGGTTACCAGGAAGTTTATATATATCATTCTATATCTTTAGCAGTCTATTTTAAGCTGATAGGCATTTAAGATTGAATATATTCTAAAAGGACATTTTATATACTCCCCTTCGATGCTTTATGTTTCTGATGTCATATTTTAGATCTTTAAATATTTTGATGCAGTAATGATTTAACCAAAGAAGAAAAGTGAGGAACACAAAGCTGTTTTGTTTTGCTTTCTTTAGAAGTTATTCCTATATGAAACTTTTGGAATTATAAAAATATTCCACTGACAGTATTTTCTACTCAGATTGCCTGTATATGTAATAATAATAATAATAATAATAATAATAATAATAATAAAAAAATACTACTGAGAGGGAAAAAAAATGGCGTAGATGATAGAGGCTCTGTTCATCCCTCTTGCGACCAAATCAAAGTTGCGACAGAAACAAGGAGCAAACAGCAAGGAAAATTGCCTGGGATCTAGATGAACAAGCCATACAACGAGGGAGAAATCCAAGAAATCACCCTGCAATGGGAGGAGGTAGGATGGGGTGAGGACGTGAGGCTGCCCGGTCCCCAGTGGCATGGTGGGACAGAGGCCATAGCGGCAGCTGGTAGCTGCAGACACCTCTTAAAAGGGCTGTGTCCGTAAGTGGACTTTCGTGGTGACAGACCTGCTCGCTCTGAGCACCAGTGCCCTGTCGGCTGCACAGGGAGCAATGAGTTGTCGGAGTGAGGGCCGAGATGAGACTTGTTCTGTACAGAAATGCTGGCAGTATCCACTGTTTCTCTGTTGAGCCCTCCCCCTCTCCATGTGTGTGGACTCGGTACAGCCTCAGCAGAGATGTCATCAAACTGGATAACAGATGTTGCTCTGCTCAGAGGATTCACTGAAACCCCGCCTCCCCCAACTTGCGGCCCCACCCAAGCCACATCCAGGTGTATCCTCAGTGAGTCAGGTGCTCCATGCTGAGCAGCACCTAGACTCACACTGGAGGCAGCTGGCCTCGGTTTCTGTTGTGGCCTTTTGAGGGAACTATAAGCACAGCATCTGTGGTTTGCTTGCTGAATCTTAAGAGGTGGCCCCAGATGGGTAGAGGCTTGAGCCAAATTTGGCCTGCAGCTGAATCTCTCTCAAGACTGTCCACTGGATGCCTACTTCACAAATCCATACTAATAAGACCAGGAGACTTAGGAGCTTTGCTTAGTACATAGAAACAGACACAGAAAGGCAGCCAAAATGGGAACACAAAGCAGCAGAAACCCTATGAGAGAACAGAACAGAGATGCAAAAATAATGGAGTCAAGTAATCTAACAGATGCAGAGTTCAAAACACTGGTTATAAAGATGCTCAATGAACTTACGGGAAGTGTAGATGAATTCAGTGAGAACTTTAACAAAGAGATAAAAAACAAAAACGGAAATGGAAATCATAAAAGGGAACCAGTCAGAAATGAAGAACACATTATCTGAGAAGAAAAGTATATTAAATAGAATAAAGAAGAGGATCGACTGACCTATATAGAGGATAGGAAAGCCAAGGATACTCAATCAGAATGGCAAGAAAAAAGAAGTCAAGACTATAATAATAATTTAAGGAGCCTATGGAACACTTATTAAATGTAAAAACGTCCGTGTCATAGGGGTACCTGTGGGAAAACAAGACATCGAAGAGCTATTTGAAGAAATAATGAGGGAAAACATCCCTAACCTGGTGAAGAAAATAGACATACAACCCCAGGAAGCTCAAAGAGTCCCAAAAACCATGAACTCAAAGAGGCCCACACTAAGACATGTCATCATTAAAATGCCAAAGGTTAAATACAAAGAGAGACTCTTAAAAGCAGCAAGAGAAAAGCAGTTAGTTATCTATAAGGGAGCATCCATAAGACTGGCAGCTGATTTCTCAAAAGAAAGACAAATATTGCATGATTTCACATACATGGGGAATCTAAAGAACAATGATAACAAAACAATGATAACAATGATAACAAAAGCGGAAATAAACTCATAGATATAGAGACTATTTTGACGGATACTAGATGGGAGGGGGGTTAAGGAGGACAGCAAAAAAAGGCAAAGGGATTAAGATGTACAAATGGATAGGTGCAGAATAGACATGGACATGTAGTATAGCATGGGGAAGATGGTTAATAATATTGTAATATGTAAGGGGGAAGAGGGGTACTAGATTTAGTGGAGTGATCACTTTGCGAGTTACGTGGATCTCTGACCACTCTACTGTACAACTGAAACTGGTATATTATTGTCTGTCAACTACAACTGAAAAAAACTCATTGATTTGTACGTTGTAAATACAAACAACTAATTGTCTATTATAGTTCAGTAAAGATAGGGAAAAAAAGAAAAAAAAAACTGAAAAAGAAATCCAATATGCATATCATGCGTTCTACAAATAAAAAAATTTAAGATTCAAATGAAGGCATTATGGTATTTTAAAAAAGATAATAAGTTAAAAAAAAAAAAAAGAGCTCTTTGTGAGTGAAGAATCTACTTTTATTACATCACCCAAAACCAATGATTAATATAAAAAGAAAATATATCATAAAACCATGAATACCAAACGTCTTAAAATTATTGGTTTCATTTCAAAGTTATTTCCAAAGCAATAGGGAAAAACAAATCACTGAAAATCAGAAGTTTCAAAGCACCTAATTTTGGTCTAAGTTCTAAGACTTACTCTAAGGCTTTCATTACATTGTAAATTATTTCATTAGAATTTAAATTTGATGTTTAAGAGCCCTGTGCTCCTTAGAAGAATCTGTACATTTTTTATCTATTCTAAGTTCCCCACCTTTTTTCATTTTTATAAATAAAAAGACAGATAAAGTTAATGCGGTGCCTTGTAAATCTTACCCCTCTCAGCAACTTTAATTTTAACCCCAACGGTTTTCCTGCAACCTAGTAAATTAAGAGAACATAAGAGGGAAATCAAATAATGTTGCTTTTAATTCCCTGGTTTAACATGTATAAATAACAACTCTAAATGAAAAAAAAATCAAATTGGGTATTTGAATGAAGACATCTATATGGCTTCTTATAACTACTTCAGTTATACAGGCAAATGGTAATTTTTTCAAAAAATTTCCATGAATACAACTGTCAGACTCTCCACAGTGAACTATTTTAAATTTAATCCTGGACACCAATCTAATTTGGGAAATAAGGTATAACTAGGGTAGGGAAGGCCCCATAATGATCTATACTTTGTTTGCAGAACTTAAACATCAAATCCCTCAGAAATTTATCCTACACTCATAATAGCTGAAGCAACTGCACAGATTTCTCTTGTTACAATGATATTAAAAGTAGCTGAAAATATTTTTAGTAAAGAAATGCGATACAGATGGCACATTCATGCAGGTACATTTCTAAGAAAGGCAGCATACAATACAGAGTACAAACAAAAGCTGCACAAATATAGGTCGAGTGAGAATCACCAATATGTTCAAGAAACATGTTTAATTTACCTTTTCTTCTTTCTGTGCAAAACTATCCACACGATGCAGCAAATTAGTGCAACGCCAACAACTACAACAAACCAAAACACAAATGACATGTAACTTGAAAACTAATCACCAAGATTCAAAATCTAGGAGATGAAATTAATGTTGGTTACATTTCAGCAGTCAGAAAATGTTATTAAGTACATGTACATTTATATTCTATCCGAACTCTTCACTGTTTAAATGTAATTCCCTGGAATCACTTAAACAGCCCACTGTGAGTCAGAGAAGAGTCCTAGTTTCATTTAGAGAATTACCCAAAGCATGTTTAGGATGCAAATGACTAATCATCTTGAAAAAAACTATTATTTAGGGTTTGTTACTGAATGGAAATATTGAACATAAAAAAATATATATTCACCAACACAAGGTGGTATAACATATGAAAGGTAAGATGTTTCTAGAATAGTTTACTTAATTTCAAGTTATAAAAACTGTAGAAACTGAAAAATCATTAAATGAATAATGTTCACATCATTATTTTGATCTAAGTGGTATCCAGGTTTGGGAAACTTACCTATAACAATAACAATCAAAACAATGATTCCTCCACCTGAGAAAAAATAAAACCAGTTTTAAAATAATTGAGTACATGTGAGTCTCCAGATAGCAGATTTTTAATTGTGATTAGATCACCTACAAACTACAGTAAAGAAAAACTTTATCAATCTAGTTTAGTGAGACTGCTAGTGCTAACTAGAGAGAGACTCAAAATATATTATCATCAACCTTTCCTCTGGCGCTCCTACCCCCATATTAAAACATAGTCTTAATTACCAAGGATATTCTAGGAATGTAAATGAAACACCAGGGCAAATGGATAAAAATTATGCATATAAATAGGTATTTCTGACTATCCAGAGATATAAAATAATAATAGAAAATCTTAATTCTTAGAAATGTTTATCAGTAGTACCTCTGCTTCTAAACTGCCATTATTTTTATTAAATTTCTATATGCTGTAGCATACAATGTCATGTTTACCTCTGCTATTTTCTTTTAATAAAAAATTATCAAGTGTTTAACATCTTAAGATGGCACTGGATTTACTGGCATGAAGACAGTTTAACCAGTGTTCAGATAAAGTATTTATAAAAAGATTAGCCTTACTACGCTAGACTAAGTGAATAAGAGTGACAGATATTTTCTTCATTTACTCATCAAGAAATATTTGTGTTTTGTTCAAATGTCACAACTATATTTCATCATTTTCTTTAACATTTACTGTGTGAACTGTGAGCCTACAGAGAGTATGCTACACCAGCCTGTTACAGAAAAAAACTACCTCAACTTATATTACTTTATAAGGTATACAAGGTATGAATAGAAAAAAAAGGCTTATAAACTGCCATCACAAAAATACTACTATTACATGGAAAGCAACTTATGTTCTATAAATTTTAACCTACATGTACCTACAGCATTAGAGAAAGTTACCTCACCCCAGCAGAAATTCTAATTTGGGGGTACTTCTTAAAAATTGTATTATCTTCATGTAGTCACACATACTATTGCTTATATTTGTCATTGTATCTGCACCATTAAATATGAATGTCAATTATCACCCATTTGTGACAAGTTGTTTCTTCTCGAAGTACAAATAATTGAAATACGATATTTTCATACAGAACTTTAAGATCTAACAATGCAGTCTAATAATAAACAAAATAATACCTAAATATTTAGGTGGTTCATCACCGGGAGTGGCATGTTCTAGAAAAAAAGAAAAAAATAATAATAATAAAGCTTAAAGACCTCTAAATTCATAAGACTTTTTGCCTTTGTACGAAAACCCATATAATTTCATTTTCCTTATGTAAATTAGTTTCTATTTAAAAGTAGTATCATAAAATATTATAAATTTATATTCGATGTCATCAGAATTCTCCTTCCTGCCCAGTACCACTTCCTATGACAATATTCTGTGGTGCAGCAAGCAAATTTATCAGTAGACTATTGTCAAAAATAGCCTATGGATTGATATGATTCTACTTAACAAATATAAGAGTTGGGTTAATAAACGATTTAGAAGTTGATCTACAATAGAAGAAAACTTCCACATAATAAAGGCCATTTATGAAAAACCTATGGCTAACATTATATTCAATGGTGAATGATTCAAAGTTTTGTCCTTAAGATCTGGAACAAGACAGGATGCTTGTGTTTCCTATTGAATATAATATTAGAAGGGTTAGTTGGAGCAATTTGGCAAGAAAAAAAAATATCCAAATAGGAATGGAAGAACTAAAATGATCTCTGTTCTAGATGACAGGATCTTTTACATAGCAAATGCTAAAGATTACACACACACGCACATACAAATCTGGTTGAACTAATAAATGAATTCATCAAAGTTGCGGGCTACAAAATCAACACCCAAAAATCAGTTGCATTTCTAGAAACTAGAAATGAACAACCCAAGAAGGAAATTAAAAAAAAAAAATCCATTATAATAGCATCAAAAATAATAAAATATTTAGGAATAAACTTAACCTAAATTTAAGTTAAGGAGGTGAAAGACTCCTATACTGAAAACCACAAAACACTGCTAAAAGAAAATGAAGATGACATAACTAAATGGAAAGATATTCCACATTCATGGATTAGAAGGCTTAATATTGTTGAAATGTTAATACTACACCAAACAATCTACAGATTAAATGCAACCCCTAACACCATCCTGAATACGTGCTTTTCAGAAATAGAAAAATCCAACCTATAATTCATATGAAATCCAAGGTACTAGGAAAAACCAAGACAATCTTGAAAAAAAAGAGCAAAGTTGAGAGGACTCACACTTCCTGATTTCAGAACAATCTCAAAAGCCACAGTAATCAAAAAAGAGTGGTCCTGGTATAAAGACAGATGCACAGACCAACGGAATAAAAGCACAGAAATAAAATCTCACAAATATGGTCAAATGAACACAAGGATCCTGAGGGGCAGGCTTTTCAAGTGGTTTTTGGAAAAATGGATAGCTATATACAAAAGAATTAAGTTGGTCTCTTACCTTATACTATATAAAAGTTAATTCAAAATGGATCAAAGAACTAAGCATAAGATCTAAAACTATAAAACTCTTAGAAGAAAACATAGAGGGCAAGCTTCATGTTGTTGGATTTGACAATTTCTTGGATGTGACATTAAAAGCACAGGTAACAAAAGAAAAAGTAGATAAACTGAACATCAAAATTAAAAACACAGAATGAGAGGAAACATCTGCACATCATATATATGATAAAGGATTAATATCAAAAATATATAATGAACTCCTAAAACTCAACAACAACAAATAATACAAATCAAAAATGGGCAAAGGACTTGAATAGGTATTTCTCTGAAGAAGATATACAAAACACCAATAAGCACATGAAAATATGATCACTATTCATTAGGAAATGCTAACAAAAACCACAATGAGATACTACTTCATATACATGAGGATGGCTAGTACGCAAAAAAAGACGGTAACAAGAGTTGGTAAAGAGGTAGAGAAATTAAAACTCTGTGCATAGCTAGTGAGAATGTCAAATGGCGCAGGCACTGTGGAAAACAGTATGGTTGTTCCTCAAAAAAGTAAACAGAATTACACTTGAAAATAATTTAAATAAATAAATTTAAAAATATATATATTTCAAATTTTAAAAAAAAGTAAACAGAATTATCACATAACCCAGCAAATCTACTCTTAGAAATATACTTCCCCAAATTGAAAACAGGGACTCAAAACAGTTACTCAAATGCCAATATTCAGAGAAACATATTCAGAGTAGACAAAACCTGGAAACAACCCAAGTATCTACCAAAAGATGAATGGATAAACGAAATGTGGTTTATACAGACAATGTAATATTATTCAGCTATAAAAACAATAAGGTTCTGATTCTTGCTACAGGTGATGAACCTTGAAAACATTATGCTATTGAAGTTAGAAGTGATGACACTTCTATGAGGTACCTAGAATAGTCAAATTCATAGAGACAGAAAGTAGAATAGTGGTTACCTGGTGTATTTGTGTGGGGAGATAGTAGAGAGTTATTGTTTAATAGGTACATTCATTTGAGATGAAAATTTTGAGATGGCTGCTTAATAATGTGGAAGTACTTAAGGCCACTGAAATGTACACTTAAAATGGTTAAAATGTTAAAAAAAAAAAAGTTGATCTAGAAAAATTAACAGAGAACATTTCTGAAAAGAAAGTGTTCTGCCAGATATTAAGAATAGTACTGCAGTGAAAAAAAAAAAACCCAAAAAACAAAAAAACACAATTTGATGATGGCACAGGAATGGACAAAGTTCAAGGGAATAGAAAGGTGATTAGAAAACCTTTGAATTTAAGGCAAAAATTGGCATTTTAAGTCAGTTGGAAAGACGATGTATTCAACAAATGGGGTGGGTGGAAAGGAACCCTGTCTTTACATATCATAAGAATCTCAGATGTATCAATGATTTAAAAGCAAAGAATGCAGTCAGAACATATGGTTGAAATGTTTATATAATTTCAGCATGGGGAAGACCTAAAGCTTTATAAGACACAATGCTTATAGACATTAGGAAAAAGATAAATGCATTCGACCACCTATTAATGTAAAACTTGACACGTAAATGACCACTGATAGGACAGTTAAATAAAATATGGTATATATTAGAGCAAAAATAAAAAAAAAGGATAAGAATAAATCTAAATACAACCCCAACTAAGACAGTAAGTGTAGAAAGTGAGTTTTAGAAAAATATGAACATGATGCTATTGTTTATGAAAAAAGAGAACATGCCAAAATATGTATATTTACACATATAAGGATACTGATGTACAGAAACAGATAAAAAGATACCTAAACTATAACTTGATTGATTCAGGTAATGGACTAGAGACAAAGGAGACTAATCTTTTACTCTGTATACTTTCATAATGCTTGAAATTTTACAAATTTATATTCACATACTATTTATGTAATTAAAAGTTATTAAAAGCAATCTATTTCCAATAGTATAAAAACCTTAAAAGGAAACTGACTAGTAAAAATAAGGCAAAAAAAAAAAAACAACAAAAAAGAAAAAGATGTTCACTTCAGGTTAAAAGGGTTTTAATTTATAATGAGTTTTGACAAATCGACAAAAATATTTTAGAAACCTAACAGAAAAATGAACAAAGGACATGAACAAATAATGTAGACCAAAAAAACCCTCCACTTCATTGATGATTAAAGAAATGCAAATTAATACATGACATCGGTCATCCATCACTTTATGAAATTCTTAACAATATAAGTAGAATAAAGAGTACCTGAACCGGTGGGTCTTGGAACTGGAGATGTGGCTGGACTAGTAGGCTTGAGACCTGGAAGAGTAACAGAACCTGGATGACCTGCAACTGAAGGTGTGACTGGAATAGTAGCAGGCTTGACATCTGGAATGGAATTTGATTCCATTTACCAGCTTAATCTATATGATATTATAAATTTAATTTTTTATTTTTAAAAAAAGATTAATTAGTCCTCAGAATGAAAAATATACATACACAATTCTACTTCTGGGAATTTAACCTAAATATATATTTATGAAAGTACATAAGAATGTACGTATAAAAATGTTCACTACAGCTTTGTATTTTATAATGGAAACTCTAGAAATTATAATAAATCATAAAAAAGATGAGAATAAACATGTTATCTTTAAAAAATACCATTCAAATATTATCATTCATACTACATACAGCACAAGATTTCTATCCTTTTCTTTTTCCTTAGTATTTCTTGGACATTTTTTCATATTAGAACAATTAGACCTACCTTATCACCATTTTATGTTGCTACTGATCCTTTCTTTAACTGCTAATAAAAATTTACAGACCCATAAAACAATTTTGACTTTTGATATTTTTTAAAAATCCATATACTTTATAAACTTTTCTCACAATCAATTTGCTCCTCTTCTTTCAAATGTTAAACTGTATCAGTAATTTTAAAATAATTTATAAATCCTTTATGAATACTTATGGTCAACTCTTTCAAAAGAGCACATCGACAAACACAATATCCCACAGTGCTCAGACCCACTAGAACTACATCAGCAAACATGGATGGGTCAATGAGCGTAAACTGTACATGCAATGAGAATAAACTGTACATGCAACCAAGAAACCACCTCTTTCCCCCCAAAACCTCACAGCATTCAGCTAAAGTACTCAAGGCAGCTACCAAGTATGCAGGAATTACAAAAAGGTACGCTAATTACCATGTCAACATGCATAATTCCCCTCAACCCTTTAAAATATTAGGACAACAGGAAATATCCAAGCAAATTAGAAGCCAGTGATTGAGATTTGAGTTCAACACTCTCATTAAACAACAGGAAACTAAAGCCCGCAGGAAGGATGGTACTCGAGTAAGCAAAGCCAAACTAGGAGCCTGAGCAAGGTCAGCCAAAGCTACTGCTATTCCCACTATTCCTCTTGTCTCTTGTTTCTACTTAAACCAAAAAGAAGCCAAGAGATAGCAGCACTGAAATCAGAAAGGCAATTCCATCCACCATATCAAAATAATCATTCTAGTCTTAAGCAAAGCAGTTGATCAGTTGTCCATGCAAGAAACCCTCTGTTTCATTTCGATAAGTAAGGACTTTTCCTGCCTTTCGGTTGCTATTAAATTTAGTTTCTATTCCCAAATAAAAAATGCCCAGTAAAGAGAAAAAAAAAAACAATTGTATGAGATGCAGTGGTAGAAATACAGGACTTGTTCTAGGGACAGTTGAAATTTCCCAGTTTAAATATACTATATAAAAAGAACTAAACTGGCTGCAATCCAGGAAATAAAACACAGTCCTGGACCAGGAAGATACCCTGTAAAGGTGTCACCAGATCACCTTTAAAATGAATAAAACAATGAAGTTGATTACAGAGAAAACATTAAAAAGCAGAAGCCATGGACCTTCCTGTTCACTAATATTAAATGGAGTGATGCTGTAAGTCATGTGAGCTTCCTTTAAGAGCTTCCTACATGCCAGGCATTATGTTAAGTGATTTAAATGGATGCTGCTTAAAGGTTACTTTCCAATGAGGAAGGTATTAATCATTTTATATATAAATAAACACATTTAAAGTTATTACATAACTTATCAAGTTAATATAGCTATTTATATCTGAGGACCACGGCAAAAAATTTTAGAAACATTAAGTGTAACAACTAAATGGCTGTAAATATGTTCTTTCTCTTTTTATTACTAAACATGATGAATGAGTGTAAATCATCAGAAATGTAAAGGAATTCAAAAGATTTCAAAAAAAAATCACCAGAAAGTCAAAGAATTTTGAAAAATATAAGCTGGAAGTTACGAAACCTGTAACACTGGAAATTGGAGATTTTGTACTGAGAGGAGTTGACACTGGAAAATAAAATAAAGAAGACTGGGTCAAATGCTTGGGAGTTATGGCTGTTATTTTCAAAAATTACTTAAAATTTTTGAAAAATATAAGCTGGAAGTTACGAAACCTGTAACACTGGAAATTGGAGATTTTGTACTGAGAGGAGTTGACACTGGAAAATAAAATAAGGAAGATTGGGTCAAATGCTTGGGAGTTATGGCTGTTATTTTCAAAAATTACTTAAAATTTTTGAAAAATATAAGCTGGAAGTTACAAAACCTGTAACACTGGAAACTGGAGATTTTGTACTGAGAGGAGTTGACACTGGAAAATAAAATAAGGAAGTTTGGGTCAAATACTTGGGAGTTATGGCTGTTATTTTCAAAAATAACTTAAAAGTTTTGAAAAATATAAGGTGTTACTAAACCTGAATGATTCAAAATTGGATGTTTGGTACTAGAAGGAGTCAAAACTGAAAAATAAAATAATGTAAACAGAATCAACCAATTAGGAATTATTAATTTTTCATTTATATGAATTATGCCTTTCATTTTTGACTTCAGATAAAAATATCCATGCTTCAATTTTCTGGAAAATGATTGCTGTCTATTTTTTTTTTAAAAAAGCCTACAGCTCCTGGTCTTCCTAGGTGGTCTCCCATCCAAGTACTAACCAGGCCCTACCCTGCTTAGCTTCCGAGATCAGACGAGATCGGGCGTGTTCAGGGTGGCATGCCGTAGACTGTTGCTATAAACTTTTAAACCTAAAAGGCCTGAGAAAAAGTTATACACCTGTGTGTGTCCATCATGTGCTAATCCTATGAAAATACAGGAAATAACAAGACAATTCTTTGTGAATTTTACATTTCATAGAAATGAATACAAGACAGAGTTGAATACTAAAACTGCTTCTTTTCAATTACTGTGTATCATTTATATTTAATTTTAAGAAATAAAGTCCCCTCTCCCCCCCAAAAAAAACCCAACAAGGAAAAAGACACCCTTTGTACCTTCAATACATTCTGGCATCTTAGGCTGCCATTCATTGTTAGCGCCACAGACAATTGTGCTGTTGCCTTTAAGGTGAAAACCCTGGACGCATTCAAATACAACCTGCGCGTTGTAGTAAAATTTTCTTGCAAATCCTGCTATCAGTCTTCCATTTTTGACTACTGGATATTGACATTTGACCACTGAAAAGTAGAGAAATTCCAGAATTAATGGGAAGGTGCTTAAAAATAGGACAGAAAAACTAGTGCAAAGTGTATTTCCACTGGGAACAAAGAGACAAGGAATAGATGGCAGGATATTACATTTTTGTTTTTTAACATACTTTATTTGTGCGTTTTAATTCCAGTTAAACAGATTTAGAGAAATCTATTAGCCTTTTCCCACCTAGACCGACTGTCATTATAGTTTATTGGCTTTCCTACATTTTTCCCTTATCACTGACAAGTTTTGAGAAAGGTCTGACTACTAGATATAAATTTCTTTTAAGTTCAAACTCAACTTCTGACATACTCTTTAGCTCTAGAGATTTTTAAAATTTTCATGCTGACACTGAATACACAGCCCTGCTTTTGCAGAAAGGCAGTAAGACTCTTGGGAGAAGGTAATACTTGAGCTCAAATGTAAGAGCTGAAAAGGAGCTAGCCATGCAAAGATATGCAAATAGAAAGTCCTCAGGTAGCAACGACAGGCATGAACTGGGATGTTCAAGGAATAGAAAGGTCGCAATGACATGGATGGACTTAGAGGTTATTATGCTGAGTGAAATAAGACAGAGAACGATAAATACCATATGATTTCACTTATATGCAGAATCTAAGGAACAAAAACTAATCAAAACTAATCAAAAACAGACTCACAAATATAGAGGACAATCTGGTGACAGCTGGGGGTGGAGGTGGGGTTGGGGGCTGGAAGAAAGGGGTGAAGGGTTAAAGAAGTACAAATCAGTAGCTGATAGATGGTCACAGGGCTGGGGAGCACAGCAGAGGCAATGTAGTTAGCATTAATGTAATGGCTGGGCGTAGAGCCAGAGTAAAGAGCAGAGGGATTTTTTATTTTATAAACTACATAAATGTCTAACCATTGTACTGTATACTTCAAACTAACTAACTAACTAACTAACTAACTAACTAACTAACTAAATAAATAAATAAAAAAAATAATAGGCAGTAGAGTTAGGGCTGTGTTTTCCAAATATTTTCAACTATAACCCAGAGCTCAAGCACCACATTTTACATTGTAAACCAGAATATCCCGCAGGTCCGAGATTAAGTTAAAAGTTAATACTTAGCCTTCATACCACTCTAGTATTTCCCATTCTGCTCTACTAATTAGGAAGTAAAATGCTGGTCACAACCCTCTAGACTAATTTCAGGATCCAGTAATGAGTTTGGCAGAATTTGGAAAAAATCACCAACAAAAAAACACTGGACTGGGCAGTGAGTACAAGAGAACTTCTTAGAAGATTAAATCTCAGTAGTAGATAAGGGTCCACAATGTACGAACTCTTAGACCAGAAGAGTAGTCTTCCTAGTTTTCTGTGGATCTGAATTTCCATCAGGTATCTTTTCCCTTCAGCCTGAAGATCTTTCTTTAGTCATTCTTTATTGCAGTTCAACTAGTTACAAGTTCTCTTAGCTTTTATCTCAAACTGTTTTTATTTATTACCTTCAATTTTAAAAGATATCTCCTTAAAAGGTGAATATATTAAGAAGTACAAATTGGTAGTTACGAAATCGTCACGGGGATGTAAAGTACAGCATAGGGAACATAGTCAGTTATATTGTAATAACTATGTGTGGTGTAAGTGGGCACTAGACTTATCCTGGTGATCATGTCGTAAATTATTTAAAAGTGCCTAACCACTATGTTGTACACCTGAAACTAATATCATACTGAATGTCAACTGTAATTGAAAAATAAAAATAAAATAAATCCTTGACAGAGATTTCTAGGTTACGTGTTTTATTTTTCTTTCAGCAGTTTAATAGACACTACTGTCTTCTAGTTTTCAGAGTTCCTTACGAGAAGTCGGCTGTCATTCTCGTTTAGATGGGTGAGGCAATGTGATATGTTTTTTTTCCCCTCCTCTCACCCACCGGCTGCTCCTTCTTTTATCTTTTGTTTTCAAAAGTTTTACCATATGTTTAGTTTAGTGAAGGTTTATTGGTAAACTTTTAAAATTTATTTATCCTGCTAGGGCCACTGAATTTCCTGAACATGTGGGGTTGTTGTTTTGCATCAAATGTGGATAATTTTTGGCCAATATTTATTCAAGTAATTGTCTATATTGCTTTCTCCTCTCTTTCTGAAAAGCCATTAACATGTATGTTTGACTGCTTGCTACTCTTCTACAGGTCTGTAAGTCTCTCTCTTTCTAAAAATATTTTTCAAATCATGTTGGATACTGTTGTCCTCACTCTGGGTTCAGTAATGTATTCTCTTGAGTTGTATGGTAAGTGTATGTTCAATTTTATAAGAAATTGCCAAACTGTGTTCCAAGATGGTCATACAACTTTGCATTCTTAACAGCAATTTATGAGAGTTGCAATTGCTCCATATCTTTGCCGGTAATGGTATTGTTAGGTTTTTGTTCTTAGTTTTAGCCATTCTTATATGTGTTTAATTGTATATCACTGTGATTTTAAATTACATGTCTGTGATTACTAATGCTATTGAGTAACTTTTCATGTACTTTTTTGCCCATTTAAAAAAAATGGGATGTTTTCTTATTGTTTTGAGTTCTTTACATAACTTTATATATTGTATATATTTTCTTTGCAACTATTTTCTCCCAGTCTATTTTTTTCATTCTTTTTTTCATTCTTATAAGTGTTTTATAAGAGCAGAGTTTTTGAGTTTTTAAGACATCCAATTTATTAATTTTTTTTTCTCTAAAGGATCATGGTTTTACGGTTAATTTAAGAAATCTTGGTCTAGGTCACAAATATTTTCTATGTTTTCTAGTAAAAGTTTTATATTTTCAAGTTTTATACTTAAGTCTGTGATGCTTTGAGTAAATGTAAATGGTGCTAACATGGGTTAAGTTGTTTTTTTTTTGGATATGGGTATTAAATTGTGCCTGCTCTTTAATCATTTTTCTACTGAATTATTTGTACATTTGCAATGTAATCTACTACAAACATCTAAAAGGGTGTGTTCTGGACTCTCTATTCTGTTCTATTTTTCTCTAGGGCTATCTTTTCACCAGAACCACACTATCTTGATTATATGCTTTATAGTGTGTTTTATAGTAAGTCTTGACATCAGGTAGAATAAGTCCTCTAATTTTTTCAAAATTTTGACTATTATATCTTTCATATAAATTTTAGAATCAGTTTGTCAATTTATACAAAAAGTTCTACTGAGGTTTTATTGGGATTGTGCTGAAATTATAGATCAATTATGGAAAACTGACACTTTTACTATAATTCAGTCTTCCAATCCATAACCACTTAATTTCTCTCCATTAAGGTCTTCTTTAATTTCTTTTATAAGTTTTTAGTTGTTTTTACCATTTGAAATTTACACGTGTTATGAAATTTATTTTGAAATATTATATGTAGTTTTAGCTGTTATAAATATTACTTTAAAAATTTCAATGTCTAATAGTTTATTGCTAGTATATAGACATAGAACTGATTTCTGTACATTGATCTTATGTTTGCAACCTGGCTAAAACTTCAGTCTTTCCAATTTTCTACATATACAATCATATCATACCGACTATAGTCTACTTTGCCTCTTTTTCTCCATAATGTATGCTTATTTCTTTTTCTTGCCTTATCGTGCTGGGTAAGACAGCCAATACAATGCTGAATAGAGTGGCGAGAGTATCTTGTTCCTATCTTAGGGGGAATAAATCAGTCATTTACCAAAAAGTAAAATGTTAGCTATGGGTTTTTTGTAGGAGCCATTTATTAGGGACAGATAGTTCCATTCTTAGTTCATTGAAAAGTTTCATAATAAAAAGATGATGAATTCTATCCAATGCTTTATTTTTCCTACATCTATTAAGATGACCATGTATTTTTTTCTTCTTTATATAAGCTCCTGACACAGTAAATTACTGATTAATTTTAAAATTTGAATTAACATTGTATTCATGGAATAAATTCCACCTGATTATGATGCATTCTTATTTTTACATATGACAGGGATTTGATTTGTTGACATTTTGTTAAGGAGTTTTGGTTCTATGTTCATTATGAATATTATTTGTCATTTTCCTGAAATGTTGCTGTATGGTTTTGGTATCAGGACAATGTTGGTCCCATGAGATGAAGTGAGAAGTATAATGCCTGTTGTAGTTTCCTGAAGTTTGTGTAGAGTTGATATCATTTACTTCTGACATGTTTGGTAGATTTCCTTAGGGAGAACAGTTCTCTTTGTGAGAAGACTTGTCAAATTTGTAGGCATTAAGTTGTTCATGTTATTCTCTCATTATCCTTTAAATATGTGCAGGATATTTAGTGATGTTCTATTTTTCAATCTTGATATTAGTAATTTATATTTTCTTTTCTTGTCAGACTGTTTATACATTAAAAAATTTTATTGATCTTCTCCAAGAACTATGTGTGGGTTTCACTGATTTTTCTCTATATTTTTCTCTTTTCAATTTCATTGATTTCTACCTTTATTATTTCCTTCTGTTTCCTTGTTTGGGGGTACAATTTGCTCTTCTTTCTTAGTTTCATAAAGTGGAAGCTTAAATTATTGATTTGAAACATTTCCTCTTTTCTAACATAGGTAATTCATGCTATTAATATCCTACCTAAGCAATGTTTTGCTCTATCCCACAAACTTTAATATTTTGACATGTTGTATTTTCATTTTTATTTAATTCAAAACACTTTCTAATTTTGCTTGTGACTTCTTTGATTCATGGATTATTAGAAGTGTCTTGCATAATTTTCATATATTTGGGGATTTTCTAGATGTCTTTTGATTTCTACATTCATTCCATTGTGACAGATATGTACAGTAAATGATTTCAATTTTTTAAAAATTGTTTAAAGTTATCTTATTGCCTAGAATATGTAATTAGAGAATGCTCCATTTACACTTGACAAGAGTAATTATTTTGCTATTATTTGGTGGTTCTTTCTCTCAAAAGTCAAATACCCTGTTTTAAGTCATGCTCTAATGCCTTAAACATTGTTTTTAAAGTATAGGCATATGTTGGAGATATTGCAGGTTCGGTATCAAACCATAGCAATAAAATGAGTATCGAAATAAAGTGAGGCATAATCTCTGCTGGTGAGGGTCTTGTGTTCAATATTTAAAAACATAATATCTGTGAAGTGCAATACAGCAAAGCATAATTAATTAAGGTGTGCCTGTATGTTTCATCTAGAGTTTATTAATCTTATTGGTGAGAGGCTTAGTCTGTTACAATTTACTCTACCATTTCCTGTTGCCAGAACTCTTAGACTTCTTGTAATACGAGATAAAATTCTTTTTATTTTAAGCCAATGTATGTTGAGTTTTGATACTTCGAAGGAAAAAAATACTAATTCATGCATCTATACAGTAATTCACAGTGCATAAATTGGAATCCAAGAACATGTGGGGTGAAGGGTGGGAAAGTCTATTTGGTTCTATTTGACTCATATTAAATGAGAAACCAATTTAATATAAGGAGTAAATATATATGGTTCTTCTGTTTACTAATTGGTAAAAGTATATACAAAGTGTTTCCAAACTACTTACAAATGAAGAAATGAATAGAAATATTATTACCTTTACACTCAGGAAGGGCACTACTCCATGTGCCTCTCCCAGAACAAACTAGTCTGCTCTCTCCAACAAGTGAATATTCGTCTGGTCCTCCTGAAGGATTACAGCTGTAAATTACTACTTCATTATATTCAAATACATCCTTGTGGCTACTGGTATGTTTTCCATTTGGTATGTCTCCAGGTGGTTGACACATAATCTCTTAAAAAGAGAGAAGATGACAGGAAAGGCAAAAGAAAAGGTAAAAGATTAAGACAGCATTAGTAATGGCCTCTGAACTGCCTTCAATAAATTCATTAACACATGATTTCTACAATGTAGTTGTGAATCCAACATCCATTTAAAAGAAAGTTTCTATGAGAAAATGTATTATCCTTTTTCACTTTCATCCTTAAGGCTGTATGGTGAAATATGACAGAGACTACAAATCATATGTTAATGCAATTACCTGAATCCTGAGGTCTACCTTGAAGCCAGATGTTCGGGAGAGTTGCAAAATCTCTCCAAATACTGGAGATTTGTAAAAATGTAAAACAATGCCACTATTCTATTTGTTTTGAAATTTTTAATTTTTCATAAAAAATACATTGCATATGTTAATATGTATTGTGCTTACTGTTCTTAATAATGAATTAATACATAATCATTTTAAAAAGTCTCAGTTTTACTTCCAATATAATCAATATCAATAGACATATCCCACCTGAAGAGAAGCTTAATGGGGTTTTTGTTAATTTAAAAGTATAAAATGAACCCAAAGCCAAAAAGTTTGAGAACTGCAGCTCAAAATTCTAAGTAGAGAATATACTTACTTTCACACTGTGGGGGATCACCACTCCAAGCCACAGTATTTTCAGAAATTTCACAATATAGAATTTTTGCTCCAACTAATTCATAACTAAATGAGAAAAGAAAAGATAACTTTTATTTACCGGTTAACATGATGCACATAATAATGAAGAAAAATGTTATATGGTTGTTTTCCAGCATTACAGTAGTTTAAAGGAGAAGTCTCTTAAGTGACCTATAATGAAAGTATTAACTAAATCTGCAATTTAATGATATAAATAGCTTTTGCATTTGAGCACACACTGACCTAGAGTGAAATGTCTAAATAAATCTGTCATGCCTACAGGTGTTTGCTATCTCAGGCAGTCATACCACATATTTACTTCTCCTTTGCTCATGCCATTCTGCTCAGTTAGGATGATGACTGAGTAGAGAGATCAGGTGCTAGAGTTTACCTGACTGCATTCGAGTCTCAGCTCCAAGACTGACTTGTTATTTGAGCTTGGGCAAGTCTCTTACTGCTTCTCTAGCACCATTTCCTCAACTAAAAAGGGGATAATAGTGTATATCTTGCACAGCTATTTTGATTATTAGATGAGTTAGCATCTGCCACACAGTGAGTGCTAGGTAAGTTTTAGGGCTTATGAATTTTCTTCAGATCAGAATTATCCTCCTAGGAGTAGCTCAGAAAAACTCCCACTCAATAAAATCTGTGATGATTTACATTTACAGTACTCTTTCCTTCTTCTAGCTCTCCTTATAATGAGCATGAATAAGTCTATTTCTTTGGTACTTCTCATTTACTATTTTGCTTTGACACCTCTCTGTATATATTGTCCTTTCCAATAAGTCTTCTTTAAAAGGAGTGTATGTCTTAACCTCTTAGTACTCCTCAAAGTGCCTAGCACATTCTGACTTTAGACTAGATATTTTTACTTAAGTAAAAAAAGTCAGTTAAACTGCCTGCCTATACCTACTTCCAGCTGACTTTTCTCCCAAGGTTCACTCATTGATTATATATTACATTGTATTAGTAGAGGATTTCGGGATGATGGCAAGGTAGAAAGCACCAAGTATCTGTCTCCCTACAAAGACAATAACTGCAGGGCTAGAATCTGCATAATGTAACCATTTTGGAACTCTGGTTCCAGAGGGAAGACTTGGACATGGAAACTACATTAAAATATCATTAACTTTCAGCTCTTAACATAATGGCAGCTACCCACCCCACTCTCCCAGCAGGCAGCCGTACACGTGTTCCTGGAGCAGCTCATAAACAGCCTGTGGGAGCCAGGGATGGAAAAAAGAGGCCTGTTCTCATAAATATCCGGGATCTGTACTCTTATCACTAACTGCTGCTTCTGATTCTAGAAAAGCAGACGAAAGGGGGGCAGCCATTATTGTCACATGTCCCTGACCCTTGCAAGCCCACTCCTTGCGTACTGAAGTCACTTCCCAGGGATTTAAAGATCCAGTGTCCTTTGCAGCCCTCTTCATTTTTCTTTTCTTTTTCCCCTTTCAAGAGACAGACATTAAAATCAGGACGTCCAAAAACAATTGCATATGTGGGGAGAATTAGAGTGAATGCGCATGCCCAGACAAGGGCTCGGAAAAGACTTGAGAAGACCTTCAGTTTGCGCATCAGGCTGATCCTCGGACCCTACAACAAGCATAAAACCAGAAACAACTGGAGAAAACAATAATCCCTGGGAAGGATAATCTGATTTGCAGAGTTATCCCATCATTAGATTCAAATGTCCAGTTCAAGAAAAAAAATCACAAAGTATACAAAGAAACAGGAAAGTATGGCCCATTAAAAGGAAAAAAATCAATAAACAGAAATTATCCCTGGAGAAGACTTGATGCCAGATCTAATACATAAAGACTTTAAAATAACTATTTTAAAGATGCTCAAAGAACTAAAGGAAGAAATGTAGGAAGTCAAGAAAACAATGTGTGAGCACAATGTAAGTATCAATTAGGAGATAGAAAAGCTAAAAAGAAACCAAAAAGAAAACTGGAGATGAAAAGTAAAATAACTTAAATGAAAAATTCACTAGTGAAACTAAAGGCAGTTTTTAGTAGGTAAAAGATAGAGTTGATGAACTTTAAGAAAGAACAATGGAAATATTGTTTGAAGAATAGAAAGAAAAAAGACTGAAGAAAAGTCAACAGAGCCTAGGGGACCTGTGGGACCTGTGAGACACCAATAAGCAGCTCAACATATGCATTGTGGGATTCTCAGAAGACAGAGAGATGAGACAGAGTATATTTGAAGAAATAATGGCTGAAAACGTCCCCAACTTGATGAAATACATGAATGTAAATGTTCAAGAAACACCAAGTAGGATGAACTCAAGAGACCCACAGTAAGACCCATAATGACTGAACTTTCAAAAGGCAGCGACAGAGAAAACCTTGAAAGCTGCAAGGGAGAAGCAAGCCATCATGTACAAAGTATCCTAAATAAGATTATAATAGCAGATTTCTCATCAAAAACTTGGAAGCCAGAAGACAGTGAACTAATAGGCTCAGAGTGCTAAGAGAAAAAATTGACAACTAAATTCCTCTATCCAGAAAAACTGTGCTTCAAAAGTGAGGGAGATACTAAGACTTTTCCAGTAATAAAAGCCGAGGGAGTTTTTTACAACTAAACCTCACCTGAAAAAAATGCTGAAAGGAGTCCTGAAAGGTGAAATTAAAGGACACTAGAAAGTAACCCCAAGGCATATAGATAAATAAACATTTCACTGAAGGTATATACATGGGCAATTATTAAAGCTAGTATTATTGTAACAATGGTTTATACGAATCATTTTTGTTTTCCATGTGACTTAAGAGACGAATCCTTTAAAAGAAAATAAATGCATTACTGTAGAAGCTAGTATTATAGTTATCAGTGTAGAGGCTAGTATGACATCGACAATCTAAAGGGGTGGGGACAGAGCTATAAAGGAGCAGGTTTTGTAATTTACTGAAGTTAGTATAAATTCAAATTGGAGTATTAAAATTTTACAATTTTAAATATAATTTACATGATAACCACAAACAAAAACTCTATAAAATAGACACTAAAGAAAATGAGAAAAGAATTTAAGCATTTCACTACAAAATCAATCAGGAAGGAAGGCGAAAACAGCTCTAAGGCATGTAGAAAAGTAACAGGAAAAGGAAAGAAAACAGTCCTTCCTGCTAATAATTATTTTAAAGTTAAAATGATAAACTCTCCAATCCAAAGATTGAGATTGGAGGAATGGATAAAAATAAATGATCCAACTATATGCTGTCTAAAAGAGACCCATTTGAGATACAAAGACCCAAACTGGAAGTGAAAAAATGGAAAAATATATTCCAAGCAAATAGTAACCATAAGAGAGCAGAGGTGGATACACTGATATAAAATAGCCTTAAAATCAAAAAGGTTGCAAGACCAAAGAAGGACATTATATATTTAATAAGCGTTCAATATTGCAAGAAGATATAACAATTATAAACATTTACCCTCCTAATGACAGTCCATCAAAATAAATGAAGCAGAAACTGACAGAATTGAAGGGAGAAATACATATCTCTACAGACTTCAATATCCCACTCATAATAATGGATAGAATAACTAGACAGAAGGTAAATAAAAAAAGAGGACCTCAACAACACAATAAACAAACTAGATCTTACAAACATAGAACACTCTCCTCAACAACAGAATACACATTATCAGGTGCACATGAAACATTTTCCAGGATAGGCTATATTTTAGGTTGAAACTTAATCATAGAAACTGACATCATTAATAAATTAATTACATAATAAATAATAATAACCTAATTATGTTAGGCCACAAATTAATATTAAATAATCAATAGATTAAAAACCATAGCTATCATACACAGTATCTTCTCTGAGCACATGGGATGAAGTTAGCAATCATATCAAAAGGAAACTGGAATATTCACGTAAGTGTAAAAATTGAACCACACACTTTTTAACAACTAATGAATTGAAGAAGAAATCACGAAGAAGATTATAAATTACTTTAAGATGAATGCAACATCCCAAAACTTATGAGATGCAGCAAAAACAGTGGCAAAGGGGGAATTTCTAGCATAAAAGGTTATAATAAAAAACAACACCTGAAATGAACGATGTAACTTCACAATTTAAGGAACTAGAAAAAGAACTAAACCCGAAGCTAGCACAAGGAAGCAAATAATAAATATTAGAGCAGAGATAAACAAAATAGAGAAGAGATAAACAAGAGAAAAATAGATGAAACCAAAAGTTGGTTTTTCGAAAAGATAACTGAATTGACAAAACCTTTAGCTAGAAGGACTAATAAGTAAAAGAGAAGACACAAATTACTAAAATCAGAAATGAAACCGGGGACATTAATATTGATTCTACAGAAATACAAAATATTATAAAAGAGTACAATGAAAAATTTTATGCCAGCAAATTAACCTAGATAAAATGGAAAAATTCCGAGAAACACAAAACTGACCAATGATGTAGAAAATCTGAGTAGACTTGTAACTAGTCAGGAGATCAAAACGGCAACCAAAAACCTCCCAATAAAGAAAACCCCTGGACCTGATGGTTTCCCTGGTGAATTCTACCAATATTTAAAGAACTAACATTAATTCTTCTGAATTTTTTTTTTAAATTGAAGAAGACGAAAGTCTTCTGACCGCATTCTGAGACCACAAATACCAAAACTAGATAAACATACTACAAAAAAAAGAAAACTATAGATGCATATCCTTATGAACCTTGGTGCAAAACACCTCAAGAAAATACTAGCAAACAGAATTGAGCAGCAGAATAAAAGTATTATTTACCATGACCAACTGGGATTTATTCCTGGAATGCAAGGATGACTCAACTTATGAAAATTAATGAAATATGCTACATCAATAGAATGAAGGGGGAAAAAAACATAAAATCATCTCCATTGATGCAGAAAAAGCACCTGACAAAATTTAATGCTTTTTCATGTTAAACATACTCTGTAAACTGGGAACAGAGGAAACAACCTCAAGATAATAAACACGATACATTAAAAACCCATAGCAAACATCATACTCAGTGGTAAAAAGGTGAAAGATTTTCTTCTAAGATTAGGAATAATGTAAGGATGATGCTTTCATCACTTTTACTCAACATACTACTGGAAGTTTTAGCCAGGACAATTAGGCAAAAAAAAAAACAAAACAAAACAAAACAAACAAACAAACAAATAAAAGGCAACAAAATTGGTTAGCAATAAGTAAAGTTATCAGTGTCTGCAGATAACATGATCTTATATGCATAAAATCCTAAAGATTTTACACACACACACACACCCCTGACAGAACTAATAAATGAATTCAGCAAATTAGGACACAGAGTTAATATAAAAAGATCTATTATTTCTATAGTGTATTTACCCTCTAAATGCACATTTTTTATAAATGCCTAATATCTCGAATATATACTATTAACAGAGCCCTATAGGACAAAGGCTACTATTAAGTGCTCAGTATCTCTTAATGTGATGCTTCAGTCCCTTGTAACACTCTCAAAAATAAGGTTTCCCAACTAAGTGATCTGGACCGACATTATGGTCTAGGCTAACCAGCTCAATTTTCTTATGGTAACATCTGACAGAGTTGATATAAGAATATCCTCAATATTCTTGTCAATTCTACCTCCTGTTTCTATAAGCCCTCCTTCGACTCTGAGGGTTAGCCATTTTAATAGGGTGCACTTTGTTGTTAGAGATAAATTCGCCAATTACTACATTTTCAATGCTTACGCTAGGCTTATTATTACATATAGTAAGTATTATATGATTTTGCTTTCCTTCAATAGAAATTTCTTTCTATTAATTACACATCTTTTCAGTCTCCATGAAAAGCCCAAGAGTTGATTGGCAACAAGTACAAGTTGTCAAACAGAAAGCAAAATGAAATCAATATATTATGGGAATGTTTAGAAGAGGAGCAAAACAAAAATGGAACTAGAAATATTTACCTTATTTCCTCTACTTACCCCTCATTACAAACAAAGTGAACCTCTGAACCAAACAGAAAAGTTCCATTTACTTGACCATTTGAAGGGTCTGCTAGTTGTGGACATGATTTTCCTGAAAAAATATTTTGAAATTTGTTGTTTTATATCAATTTCAAAACAGGTTTGAATCAAAATCAAAATTCCGCACATTCCTCTATTAAATTCATGGGAAGATTATTTTCTTTCTTTAACTAATAAAAGCCAAACTTAAGATTCACTTTAATCCAGACAACCAATTGCCAAATAAAGGATTTCCTGGAGATTTTCAAAGCCTGAAAAAAAAAACCATTACTACCTAACACCCACATTCACATGAGGAAACCGTCAATGTAATAGTGGAATATGAACCTTAAAATGTGAGAAAAATCTCTAGAGCAATAAAAAAAAAGTTCTGTTTACTTACTTGTACAAGCCTCCTGGAGAGGTGTCCATGTGTTATTAGCCTGACAAATAGCAGTGGTGGGAAGAAGAGGTACAATAGGCTTGAATCCTAGGCGACACTTAAATTCTATTTGGTCCCCAGGATGATACAAGTCTTTAGAAACATCCTTGAGCATCATAGATTCGTATCTCGGTGGATCATCACAAGCATCTGGACATAACAGAATCAGAAGGTGAGAATAAAGTATTTTCTCATTTTTACCAGCCAAGGCCTGGTAGCAGGTAGGTAGTACAGAATAAATGGAAATGCCCTAGGCAAGATTTTAAATGACTTCCCTGCTTTTTTATACAATTGGTCATAGTAGTGGAAGATGTGCTGTGCTTGCTTTAAATAACATAATGCTAGATTTGGTTGTTGTAGAATAAGGTGGATATTCACTCAACAGTAAACTGAAGAGACAACAGCAATATTTTTAATTGTAAAATATATTTATAGGTATGCATCCTGCCCCATTTTTTCTAAATTCCTTTCACACTCAATTCTTCCCTAAGAAGACTTCTATAGTATATAGCGCTCTGGCCAGATTACTCTTCTTCAGTCTGAAACACAAAGTGACGATGACTGGTCACTTCGGGCTCAGTCTTCTCTCAGAAGGCAAGCTCTTGGAGGCCAGGGATCATATGCCTTCCTTTTCTACTATACTCTATACTCAGAGAGTGTTCAAGGAATGTTATGACAGGAAGTGATTACTACAGAAATATTGTGGATTTCACAGATCAAAATAAATATAAACCAAAGTATTTCAAAATATGACTTCATTTCATATTAGTGAAATGAGCATTTTATAAGTGACTAGACATCATTTAAAATCAAATTTTACTACTTTGAATAGACTTACACGAAAAGAAATATGCTTTCTTGACATTATTTTAAATACACAGTTGATTGTTAAACAATGCAGGAGTTTGGTTCACCATATATAACTTTTGAGTTCCCCAAAAGTTAAGTAGAGTCTTCCCTCTGTATCCATGGGGGGACGGTTCCAAGACTCCTCAAGGACACAAAAATGCATGGATGCTCATAACTTATATAAAGCAGTGTAGAACAATACACACAGTAGGCCTTCTGCATTGTCAGATTCCCAACTACAGATGGAAAATACTGTTGGTTGTGTCTACAGATGTGAAACTCAGGACATGGGCAGAAAGTAATTTATACAAAAAAAAAAAAATACACATAAGCAAACAGGGTAGTTCAAATTCGTGTTGTTCAAGGATCAACTGTAATTTAATCT
This sequence comes from Pteropus medius, assembly GCF_902729225.1. Taxonomy (NCBI): domain Eukaryota; kingdom Metazoa; phylum Chordata; class Mammalia; order Chiroptera; family Pteropodidae; genus Pteropus; species Pteropus medius. The sequence continues at coordinate 191,274 of NW_024344371.1, read as the reverse complement.
TCCTTCACTGATCAATGGATCACGCATGACTTTAGAAGTTAAGTTCCTTGAGACAGCTGTTTGGGCTGCCTATCCAATATATCCCTACTATGTTGCTATACTTTTAGAATCTTTACTTCTCATTTTTTGGAGGGGGTTGTTTCTCTCCTTAGAATAGTGTCATTTCTACTTAAAGCAGTTCCTCTTCTTTTTAATTACCTGTGGCCTTAAAGACCTAACAAATCTGTTAGAACTATTATGTAAAATAATGCGATGGAGACACATCAAGTGAAGTCCTAAAGGGCTAAAAGAATGCAGAGGCCTCTCCTATAAGGTTAAGAACCTAAGAAGAAAGGAGATAGGTTTATTATTTTGATCCCTGAGGTACCTTACTGTCTTACTCCCTGGATTGGTCTTATGTCAGGTTGAGAGACTGGTCAAAAGAACTCTAAAACAAGTGAAATTTTACTTATTTCATATCATATTCTAAATTCTGAAATTCTCTCTATATACAGTCTTACATTTCATTTCTACCGTGACCTGAAATCCACCTACTGGCAAAATGTTTACAACATTTCCACTATGCTGACCTTGATATCTGAATGTTCCTCAATCAACTGCCCAAAACAAAACAAAACAAAAGCAAAAAGCCAACCAAAATCTCTAGGAATTAAAAGCATTATTTAAAAAGGAAGATTAGTATAGAGGTGAGTTTTATTAATAACATTACATTTATATTACCTTTATTGAATACCCTGAACCAGACAGTCTCACTTTCAACAGGGAAACAAACACGGGCTAGAAATGCTATATATTTCCGTTTAGATACAAATGGATAGCAACCTTCTAGAATTTCCTGGAACCACCAAGAAAGAAATTAAGTAACAGCAAATCCGTGATTAAATGACTGAAGTATCCTTTGTTTTATGCGTTCCATCTCGGTAACTATCTTGAAAGTGCATGAAGAAGAGAGAATTCCTAATATGACTTTCATATGTAGTGCTCTGTAAGGAAATAGAAATGTCAACTGGATGGTTTAATCTATTCAAAAAATATGAAGCATTTCTTCCCAGTAACATGCACTGTGAAAGACATGCTTTCACCACGTGCAGAGTTTAAAATTTGGTTTGGCAACCAGTTGATTTACAAGGTTTATATACTATAATAATTGAGTCTAATATCATACCTTTAATAAGCAAATTTCTTCTCTTGCTCAGAACACTGAATTTTTTCCTATAGTGATGTTCAAACTAAACATTCCCAGATCCAGAAAAACACTACCTTGATTTAGTTTTTTAGATAGTTTACAATATAATTATTATTAGGGCACAAAACTACATTTTAACAATAGATGACATTATGGAATATGATAGGCTGTTTCAGAAAACTCCGCAATGTTCCAGGCGTTTCAGGAACGTGAAATAGTTTTCTGCTATGAATCAACAGAACTGTTCACCTTCTCTGCACTTGCCAAAATTGTGTAGGCACATGTACTTGCTTACAAAAACCTAAATCACTTTCTGACATGAGTCCACACACCCCTGTCCAGACTGATGCCTTCAGAAAAATCACGGTCTCTGACCAAAACTAGAACCTCGATAAAGGCTGACCATCCTGCTCCTTCTTCCACTGTCCACACAACGTAATTTTAAACTTTCTTTGCTTCCCAAAATGCACTCAGTTTTATTTCTCACTTCCTCATTTCTAGGCCTACAAAATTCATTTAAATGACTTTTGAAGTCATTGAATGGTCTCCTTTTTCCATGAATCCTAACACTTTCTTCCTCAGTAATTTTAGTTACCCCGTCTACAACATCTGAGCTATTGATCACTCTCAAACTTTGCTCCTTTCTGCCTGAAGAGCTCTCTCTCTCTTTGGTTTTCAGGACAGTATCACCACCTGGGGTTTCAGCTTGTCCTCTGGCTGCTCTTCCATCTCTGCCTGAGTGGATGATGCGATGTCCCTAATGAGTCTTTCCAGGAACTCTTATTTCACTCTGAAGATCCCCTGGGTGGGTAGGTATACTCCTTGACTTCACCACCTGTGAGAAGAGCTGCTTCCCAAGTTCCTCTCCATCGCAGACCTCTAGCTGGGGTGCCAAGAAAGTATACTCAATTGCTACCCCACATGGCTCCCCTTGGAAAGTGTCACGTTATCTTGAATTACATAATAAAGCCAGAGAGTGTGCTCTTTTGATTCTTCACGCTCACACATACCCAGCACACTAGTTTCCACAACTAAAATGCCTGTTCCATCCCTGTGGTTCAGTCGTTTACTTCTAATCAGAGCCAGTATTTCTTATCTGCAGTGTGGTAAGAGTTTCTGAATAGGTCTTCTCACCTACCTTGCCCACCATTTATTCATTTTCCACATAACTACCATAGTAATATTGATATGACAGTGACCACGGACCCTTCTAGTTACTTTTCAATGGTTCCCCAATGCCTGCAAGATAATGTCTAAGGCTTCTTAACATGGCTAACAGACTTTTAAGATGTCACTATCAGAATCCTCCTCTCTCTTGCACACTATTCTCAAGCCATATTCAATTCCTTAATTAAATTACTTTATCCCTGTAGGCCTCTATGCATCGCTTCACTTCAGTTTTGGCCAGAGACCCTGCCATTCTTCCCATGCACTCATCTTTCAGTTTCATCTTAGATGACAATTCTCCCTTGAGGCTCTTGACAACTCTCACTGAAAATATTGGGTTGATGTCATCATGATACCCCAAATTTACTTATTTCATAGAACTTTTCATATTGTAATTGTTTGTTTATTATTTATACTCCCTATGAGACTCTCATCTTCTCGAGAACCATATCCTACTCATCACTACATCTCTAGTTCCTAGTGTCAGAGCTGAATGGGGACTGTTATCAGTTTTATATACTCTTTAGATCAAATTTCAAATTCTTTACTATTTAGCCAACTGGTTCTGGAGATCTTTGCAAATCATATTTTTTTCCTACAATTTTTAAGCCTGTATTAAAATTTTTTTCATTAGTTTATAGACATTTCCCTTTATCAGAGTTTAAATTTCTTTCATGTCAAAATATCTATGCTTAGTTTATTACGCACCCATTCTTCATAACTGCTATTTTAACATTATCAAAGGTGGACTGAAGGCCAGCTCAGTTTTGGTAGAAACAGCATGGTTCCAAAAGGAATAGGTCTGAAGGCCATTACAGTTTCAGTGGAACTGCCTGGTTTCAAGAGTCAGGCCAAAGTGCGAAGCACGTCCCTGCAGACTAAACAAGGCCTTAACCAGAAAGGGAAGAAGCCTTAAATTAGATCTGGAGGAAACTCCTTTAAGTAAGGCTGACTTCTCATGGTTCAGTGATAGTTCTTATTTAGAAGGCGAATGTTGTGCAGGTATGCAATATCAGCACCCTTTGATGTAACTGAAGCAGCGCCGTTGACTTTGGCTACTATGGCCTAACGAGCTCAGAGGGGACTGCACCGTAGCCAAGGGCAAACTGCTGACATTCATACTCGTAGATAGGCTTTCCGAGTAGTTCATGATTTTGGAATGTTGTGGAAACAAGATGGCTTCCTTACTTCCAGCTGAAATAAAATTTAAAATGGCCCGTATGTTTAGGAATTACTGGATGTTATACTTTTACATGCTGCTTTAGCTATTATTAAGATCCTAGGGCATCCTAAACTTGACTCTCTGGAAGCTTAAGGGAAATCACCTTGCTGACATTTCCACAAGGAACGCTATCTGTAAAGGAGCCAACAGCAGTAGAACCACTGGCATGGCCCAAAGAGATATTCCACCAAATGATAACTGAGAAAAACTGGCTAGAGAAGCCCAATGATTTCCTTTTCTGAGCAAGACTGGAAATACAACAATTGTTGGTTTGATAAAAAGAGAAAGCTCTGGTTCGGGCCACAAAACCTAGTCCTACCGGAGACTCTAAAATTCCCATTTCTGACTACTGTACATGCATTAAACCATTGGTTCACGTACAAAATGATAGCATTTATGAATCAACACTGGTGGGGAAATATTAGGAAGGCCAGAAAAAGTGCCTATACCTCACCTGTCCAAAGTACAACCCAGGAAAGTCTGCCTATCCCCACTACTCTTGGACATTTTAAGTTGCCTAAAGGACCATTTGTGGTCTAGCAAATGGATTTCATACAGCTTCCCTATCTCCTCCCTCTTCTGTGGCTAAAGCCCTTTTGGAGAAGATTATCCTCACCTAGAGAAACCCTCTAGAATCCACAAGGATTGGGGAACCCATTTTTCCAGTCAGGTTAAGGTTAGGGTTAGGGTTAGGGTTTGTGCTATATGGCCTGTTCTATAACACTTTCCCTGTGCTGACCACCCTCAATCCCCAGATTTAGTTGAATACACAAATGGCATTAAGACAGTTCACAAAAACTGCAGAGACTATCTAAATGCCTTGGCCAAAAGCAATGCTGTTGGCCCTTCTAAATCTTAGACCCATCTCCTTTGGAACTCATGAAATCTTGGCCTCTGAGAAAGTCAGAGGGCGACCAGTGCACCTGGCCCTTGCCTCTTCCGATCCATAGATGATAAACGGAGGTAAATACTTCAATATTGTAAAGGCCTAAGCTTTTTTATCAAAATTAGTCATGTGCTGGTAGAGTAATCTTATCAGTGCACTCCAGGGAGATGAAGATCTTAAGCAACACACTTTGCAACCTGGACACTACACCTATTGGAAAAGACGCCTCTGGAAAGACTCTCTCTTCAACCTTGTTAGAAAGGCCCCTGTCAGATCCTGCTGACCAACCCTTGGGCCACCAAACTACAGGCAAGAAACTCTCGGATTCTCGTGACACATCTAAAGAAAGTACCTAACCTCGACAAGACCCACACACTACCTGGTGATCTGAAGGTGAAGATTTCCCAAAACTGAAGCAGAGGACATCTGATGAGACTGCTTTCCCAAGATGTTCAGACCAGGCCAATTAGAAGATTTAAAATTCACAAGAGTCTCTGTTTCGTTTAGACTTTTAACTGCTTCTGAATTCTTATACAATTCATAGTCTCCCAATTTGCAACCTCAGGCTGTATTAGTGATAAGACATTTTGTTCCAAACAGTCTCTTTTGAGATAACAATACTGTTTAATTGCTTCATGTTTTATTCCTGTATTGTGTCTCCCCAAACCTCTTGTTTAATTCTTTCAGTTCTGTGTATGACTTTGCCGGATTCACTATTCTAAGATTCAGACTTGAGATGGGAAATTCTTGCAAGGTCTACCCTTTACCCGTCTTGTTACTCAAATGTGATCACAATAGGTTTCCAATCTATATGCTTTCCTCCGACGTGGAACATGACACTCAGGAGAGAACCTTCCTGGCATCAAGGAACCAAAGGCCACCGAATCCAGAAAACCTGTCTCTTGATCAGCAATGAATCTAGAGAAAACCCTTCATCAAAAAGGGGACATGTGAAAATCAATAAACGGAAACCTCATTTAAAATGGAGTCAAGAGGCTAGAAGAACCCTCATACATTGTCACTCAACACATACCAATGATTCCAACAGTTAGAGACCTATTATACATCTCCGACAGGAAGTGATACTATTTTGCTTTATAAACAGGAGGAAGAAAAGATTCTTCCTTGCCCAATAACAGCTTGGCTAAGGGGAGACTGCCACAAACCAGCCAACGAAGATCACTATACTTTGAAATTTCAGTTCTCTCCGATGGACTCTTCTTTACAACAGATCCTCCCAAGACTATAAAAGAGGAGTTCCTCTCCTTTCTTTCTCTGGACCTGCTCTTGGTTTACTTTTGGACCCATGTCCAAATGCAATTCTTCGTTGTTCCCAAATAAACCCATTTTGCTGGAGAAATATCTGGTTGTCTATTTGTTTAACAAATCAGATAAAAAGCCTTCCTCCTGGAAGCAGGGGGAATTTTTTCTTGAGCTCTAAAAGCCAGTTGAGTATTCTATTTAACTTCCTGGTACTTAATACTTATATAAGAATGTTATATTGAGGTAAAAAAATTGAGCATTTGGAACCACAAGTGTGAAAAGACACAAATTCTCTGCATTCTAGTGGGGAGAGAACAGAAAACATAGTTTTGAAAAGTAAATACAAGAAGAGATGATTTGAACTGAATTGTGTGTGTGTGTGTGTCTGTCTGTCTGTCTACCTTAGGTAGGGTGGCCCCTCTGAGGGGTAGCATCATGACAGAGTTTGAAGGGTAAGAAGGAGCCAGTAATGCAAGAGGCAGGAGGATAATGTTCCCGGACTGGGGAAAGTGCAGGTGCTGAAGCCCCAGAGTGGCTTGGGCTGTCTGCTGAGCAGAAATATTCCCTTCCACCAGTGATTTGTTAAATGCTGTCAGAGAATCATGCTCCTTCCCTCCAGATCACTTCTCATATGTTATGAGTTATAACATATTAACATTATGGTTTGGTTACTGTCTGCCAATCCCAATAAATTTCAGCAAATATTTACTGATTGTGTTTCCCACGTGGTCCTAGCAGAATGGCTCCCGCAAAGAAGGATGGTGAGAATAAGGGCCGTTCTGTCATCAGCAAGGTAGCGACCAGAGAATACAGCATCAACATTCACAAGCGCATCCATGAAGTAAGTTTCAAGAAGCGTGCACCTTGGGCCCCCAAAGAAATCCGGAAATTCGCCATGCTGGAGATGTGGACTCTGGCTCAACCGCACTGACACTAAGCTCAACAAAGCCATTTGAGCCAAAAGGATAAGGAATGTCTCATACTGTATTCGAGTGCGGTGGTCCAGAAATCGTAATAAGGATGAAGATTCACCAAACAACTCTATATGCTGGTTACTTATGTGCCTGTCACCACTTTCAAAAATTTAGTTAATGCAGATGAGAACTAACTACTGATTGTCAAATAAAGATATAAAACTGCCAAAAAAAATTTACTGATTGCCTACTATGTGTCTGACACAGGGGATCTAAGAGCAAAACATAGTCTCTGCTTATGTTCATGTGTGCATGTGTGCAGACAAACATTGAAATAAGAATCATGAAAATAAGAATGACTTGTTATTGCTCCCTAGTGTATCCTCAGGACCAGCACAGGACCTGACACATACAAGGCATACATTTACTGAATGAATTCTGCTAAGGACAGAATGCAGCATATAAACTGTATATGTATAGGATACTAAAAATGGCTTGGGTATAGAAACACACATGCATATAGAGACAGCTGGAAATATATCAAAGTATTAAAAATGGTTGTCCTTTATGTATATTTTATACAATAAGATTTTTTTTTTTAGCATATAAACACATTCCATTCGATGAAACATAAACTTAGTGAATAAGCTTTCAGCTTTAGTTTATTAGCTGTAGGGGAAAACCATATTAACATTACTGATAGTTCATTTTTTAGGATAATCATTTCTTAGTAGGTTTGGCTATCAATGCTTTTTAGGTTACTTAGGATATCCCCCCCAAACTCAGCCTAATGGAAAAGAAAAGAAAAAAGGCCAAAAAGCCATTCATTAACTGAATAGGATACTGCATATACGCGATGGGCACAAGAAGACTCCATGGCAAAAAAAAAAAGGGGGCTGGGGAGAGGGCCCACGGCCATGCCACCCTAAACAAGCCCGATCTGGTCTGATCTCGGAAGCTAAGCAGGGTCTGCCAGTTAGTACTTGGATGGAAGACCACCTAAGAATACCAGGTGCTGTAGGCATAGAAAAAAAAAGGGATTGTAAAATGACAAAATCCTTGCAATCTGTGAGGTCAACCAAGGGTTACCTCACCAAGAAAAAAAGGGGGCGGGGTTAGGGCAAGTCAGAAAATAATACTGTATGAATTCAGGCAACAAGGAGCCAGTTGTTAACTTTAGGTATAAAAGCACTGCGCATCCTTCCAAAACTCTTTAAATTCAGGCACCCGGAACCTGCTCTCACCCAAGGACTATACTCACAACAAGAGTTCCCCAACCTCGAAACAAAGCAAGCGGAGTTTCCATGCCCCACACTCCGCGCCGCTGGCCTAGCCACTTCCGTAAAGAACACACCCGGTAACGCCCAACCCACAAACACCCGACTCACCACCGCATCCCCCCGCGGAGAGAATAACAGCGCAAACCCTCCCCACGGATACAGCATGGGCCTTAGCAACATCTCACGCACCTGAGCACTCAAGAACAAGCCCTCACCTTGAGCCCGGGGTCCGCGCGCCTCAGCACGATTGGCTCAGTCCCAAGACACCTGCAAGCTTTTGCTAGGGACACACCTTAACCCTGGGCAAACACGATCTGCGGCTAGCGCCTCCGCACGGCTCAGTGCGGACCACAAAGCAACCCTCACTGCGGGCACTACAAGGTCCCCAACGCCCTCGACCTGCACACAGCAGACCCAGGGGAGATCTCTGACTACGCATTCACCCCACCTCCGCATCCCCCGAGTCGACCCAGCCTCGCGCCTCCTACCTGACCCAAGTAAATCAGCCCCCCGCCCTGGGCTCCGGTCGGCCTGCTCCAGTTCGCCGCCAGAGTGCAAACGCTCTCAAGCCCCTACCGGAGGATGTCGGTAACAGGATAACTAGAGTCATCAAAAAGATCCCAACGAAGCGGCAAGAATGAAAAAGGTTCTTGTGGCAGCGGGGAGGTGTCGTTCGCGTCCCGTAAGAAGCCGTCATTTTCCGGGATATCAGCGGGACACTTGAGGGCTAGCGAGCAATAACCTTCTAGAGTGCGGTTACCAGACCCTGCACACACCAGTCACCAAGTGACAAATAAGGAACCGCTGGTGGGCATGGCTTGGGCCACGCCCGAAACGGAAGTGACGCAAGGAAGAGGGGCCGGGCTGGGCTAATCGGCGGGCTGCAAGGCTAGGCTTCGGAGCCCGTTTGGTGCATTAAGCCTCGAGGGACCGGGTCGTGGCCCTGACTGAAGACTCGCTCTGACTCAGCCCGCGCAGGCGTGGCGTCCCTGTTCTCTTGGTATGTACCTACCCGGAAGCACCTGGGCGGTTTGCGGGAAAAGGCTGGTTCACTACCGCGTTCGTTAACAGAGTTACCAGCTCACTCAGGATGGGTGGAGAGGAAGCCAGAGCTGGCGGGGTCCTTATTGCTCCTTTTCCGGTACGTTGGATTGAAGAATAAAGCGCATCGACCTGAAAATAGAAACCCAGAATTCAGACAGTGGATTGCCCTGGAGCCAACACCCCTCAGAGCTCCACTTTTTGTCCTGGGGCCTCCAGACTGTCAAGGTTACCAGGGCCCTCGCTCAATATTTGGCATTAATTAGGCACAGTTAGGGACGGTATTTGAGATTTCCGTGGTTAAAAAAAAGTATGCAACCGAATCCTCTCAAGGACTGCTAGATTTCAAAGTCACAAAGATGGTTTGGTCACTGCACTCCCAACCCCTAATGTTAATGACTGGGCCTCCAACTCACTTGAGAAGCCCCCTGGGAAGGTAAATTATTAAACGACACCTGGCCATAAGCATATGGATCCCTTGCCCTCGAGCAACTAAATGTTTTATTGAACATACGTGCTTGAAAAAGGTAAGGACAAGGGTGTATTAGTGCCTAATTCCTGGAAATAGTGAATGCCATTATTGTTGGGATGGGTAGGATTTAATAATGCAGAGAACTTTTCTGGTGAAACAGTCAGTGCTAGGAAGTTATGAATGAGGAAGATTTATTTGTAGAGTTGTGAGTAAGCCTGTATGACTAATAAAAAGCATTAAAGGAGCAAACAAAAAGTTGACATTTTCTTCCTATTAGTTGCACAGAATAGAAAAGGCAACCAATGAATAAACATTGGGGGACCAGTGCCCACAAACTTTTAGTTTTAACATAACTTTTTCATGTTTTGAAGTTTTTAAATGGATATAACTGTTAAACCTAGAATTCCATTTAGAGTTCATCCTAGAGATCATCAGAGCTGTGAGCAAAGATGTATAATTTTGGAAAAAAATATAAGCCCTTAAGTGTCTAGCAAAAGTATAAGGAATTTTTGCTAGGTGGCTTTATGGGATGAAATTCTATGCAGAAAGCAATGTGAAAAAAACATATCAATGTGAGAAATTATGCTATATTCATAAGTGGAAAAGGACTCCATATCAGTATGTGCTGTTTGGTATTCCTTTTATAAAACAAAAGTAGTTTATTGATACACATAAAAAGAAATTAGTTGAAAATTACCAAAATGAACTAATAGTTGATAGGATTATACATATTTCAATTTTTTTGTGTGCTTTTCAGTTTTCTGTATTGACCCAAGTTACATTTGGAATCAGGTAAAGAAAAAAAATTTAATAACCCAACTTAAATAACATCTGTTTTGTTCATAGAATGGTGGAAATAGAATTTGTATCACACAGAGTTAAGGAATGAGAGGATGGTGAGGAAATGGAAGCTCCTTATAAACCTCAAAGGCATCTTCTGTAATTACAAAGCTTTATATATATTTAAACAGTTCTACATCTGAGATGTACTAAAGACTTTCTGGGTTCAATAAACCATGGAATTTGCTCTTTCTCCCAGACCAACACGTGTTTGGATTTTCGGCAGAGGATATGACACTAGGTGTGGAGGTGATGTATAAAATAAACATCTTAGAATCTTGGATTATTAAATCCAGACACTCTATAATGACACTTACTTGAAGGTATAATTAAGGAGACAGCGAACAGGAAACTCAATGAAGGTGAACTATCATTTCTGTTCATTATTACAGTTGTAAAAGGGTGATATAACAGAAGGGTGCTGTGGCTCAGTGTTGGCACTTATTTGGAAAACAGGGAATCTATCGTTCTGTACAGCCATCTCTATGCAATATTATACATAAATTATATCTCAATAAAGCTGGAAAAAAACCCTTTTCCATCTATTTCTAGGTGTTAAGAAACAACCAAAGCAGTAGAGAATTTTTATGAATTTTTTTGAGCCAAACTGACAACTGCCATGAAGCAAAATCTCAATGGATGGAGAAAAACTCTGGAGAATGACAGTTTTGCAGCTGCTTTTTTTCTTTTTTTTTAATACATTAAAATTAAGGAGGAGATGTAAGGAGGGTTTCATGAAATCTATGGGTGGCAAGTAACGCTCAGAGAAAGCAAAGAAGAAAACTCTGGGATTGGATAAAAAGCAAAATGGAGAGACACATACTTCTTTTACATTGGTGAGTACAGGATAGTGAGTAACATTTAGGGCACACAGAGATGGTAATCTGGTAACAAGATAACAATGAGGAGTTCTGTGGTCTCTGTGCTCTGGTGCTGCAGTTGTACCCTGAGGGGTCTTGAAAAGGGATTATTATGACATTCCAAGGGTATGTTATCATAGATGCAAAAAGACAGTAGATAGGCTTGCTTAAGATAAAGATTGACTTTGTCAAGGAAATTACAGGCTTGGGATGTGACTACCTGCCATGCATGATCTGCTTTTAGTCAGGAACTTTTATATTCAGACCATCCTATGTGGTTACTTATGGTCTTTGAGTTTGTAAGGCATGTCATGCAGGCCTCCCCTGAGCTTGTCAGGTTTACTATATGGTCCTTATTTTGAACACATAGGCTTGGAAGTAAGTTGTTGATGTTGTTGTTACTGTTGTTGTTATTGTTTTCTCATGAGAAAATTTAAAAGGGGAAAAATATGGGTAGTGTTTGGTTTTCTAGGTATAGGTTCTAGATTATATTCAATGATTGAGGTTTTATTGGACTTCCTTCCAGTCAGTGAAATTTCTATACCCGGGGTTCATTAAGCTATTCTTAATATAACTGAAGATTTTCATGTTGATTTCTTTAACTTATTTTGAGTTGACCCAACTGAGGCTCTATTTGATATGTTCAGAACTTTGTTCCCTATTTTTCTGGACGAGCTCCATGAGGCAGGGGTAGAGTTTTCTTAATAGGCTCAGTTCTAGGCCTATAGTATGTGCATAATAATACATATTAAATACTGAATGAAATAAATGGGTGTTGCTGTCAAGAGATTTAACATGCCTTTGTCCATTCTCCATAAGCATGGATTTACCAAATGTTGAGAGAATTCTGAAAGATTTTGATTATAATAATTGTAGACACTAAGACCAAAGCTAGATTTGTCTCTAAAAGGAATGAGTTTCAACTGTCTGCACAGAAAACCTTCCTAAAGGTCAGGTGTTGCAAGCTGACCTGTGAAGTGGAGGTAATGTCTGTCTCTTAGACTTGAGAACATTTTAGTGACTGAGGTCAAAGGGAAAGTATTGACAGTGAATTTCCTAAGGTCCTGACAGGAATAGAACTGGAGAGAGTCAAGGCTTTGAGTGAAGTAGGAGAGTAAACACTAGTGGTTCCTCCAACTTTCCCTAAAGATGTTGTCAAACTGCCAAAAGAAAATGAGGAGAGAATGGAGAATATGCATGTTTGTAGAGCAGGTTTTGAGCGGTGTGGTAGATCTCCTTTAAGGCTTTATGAATGGCAGTAGGATGGCAGTAAGTCTGTGTGGATGTCATTAAACAGACATCAACTTCTTTAAAATACAACAATTTTAGATGATTCTTTGCCCTCTAAATTAGGATATTTACATTATGCTTTCCTGAGGTGAGGGTAGCAGTCTGAATGGACCTGCGAATGCTCTCAGAAAACGCTGTCCGCGGACCTGATGAATTACATATCAAGATTTGTGAAAACCCGAAAGAGAATGGCTAAACAGGATAGCTAAGCCGTCTTTGTGATGTTGGCCCTGGGAACTGTGCCTCCTCTGTTGTACCTGGTAAGCACCCGCCAGCCCATAGCTGTTACCAGCAACAGCGTTACTGTGCTATGCCACAGCCCAAGCAGGCATTCTGACACAAACCAAATAGAAAAAGGAGGGCATTTCTCAGAAGGAATGTATTTTCATTTGGTTTCCTCTTGGCTTTTGGTGACTTTAAAAAGTAAATGTATTACAAAGCATATTCCATAAGTAGATTTGCAAAGAAAAAACTTTTGTTCCTTTCTCATTATAATGCTGCAATCACAATATTTCATTTAAGCTTCATAGTCTTAAACTAACATCTCACAAGTGTACAAAAACGTGAACAAAACGAAGTTAGAATATTAGCACTAGAAATAGCTTTGGACATCAATTGGTCCAGCCCCTACTTTTCAGATGAAAAATGTAAGGCCAGAGGTTAACAGAATTGCTCAATAATACAAAGTTAGGCAATATGGCATTTTATACATAGTATACACACTATTTCCCATAGATAACTGTTGTAATAGAGATAAAGTCTAATGGATTTCTTGCAATTAAAAAATCAGAGGCATCAGATAATTGTTAATTACATTGCTCACTGACAAGTCTGAGAAAAAAAACACAAAATTATTTTTGTGATAGAGAATTTTAATTCTAAGAAAAGCCAATTACTAAGCAATTAATTTATAGTCCTTTAAAAGTTTGTTCTTCAGTAACTCAAGAAATAAAAGATTTTATTTGGTGACTTGGCTGTGTGTCATTTTCCCATTTTGGAGGGAGATGAGAGAGAATTGGTCCTAGAATTTTTAACTCTCTAAATAATACCGTTACCATGTATCTGTGATATAAGTTGCAAATTTTTTCTCCTAGTTTGTCAGTTGATTTGACTTACAGTTTTTTTTTCCTATCTCGCATGATTTTAAATTGAAATTCAGCTTGGTGTCCAGCTCTCTGTATTTATCAAGGTAAAATGTGACAGAATACATTCTAAAAGCAACTGTTAAAACCAAAGTTACATGGAAGTTAGCAGTAGTCATATACAAATCTATTCTTAAATATCCAGAAAGATTCTAATAATTTTTAGAGATCATTAGCGTGGCCCATAATATCATACCAAATGAATTTTTGATCTATAAGGATATGGACCCCTTAGAGACTCTAGGGCCACTTATTTAGAAAATGTCAATACGTGTTTATTAACTTGATACATTCTTAAATGTCATGCTTTCTTTATTAATTTAGTGTATTCTGAATCCATACAAAAATGAGGTAGTTACTATTATGATAACAATTGTCCTCTTTAAATTTTAGTATGATTTTTATACAGAACAAAGTACAAAGTACTTTTGAAATAGAGCTTAGGAAATATCCAAAGCTTATTTTTTTTCCAGATATTTCTCTGAAATAATCTTAACCCATCTTCATTTAATGCCCTTTTAATAAACAGAAATTACTTTTTCTTTTTGAGAAAATGAAAATGAATACAGCATATATTTTACTCCAGTCTGTCCAAAAGAAGTGGATTCTGCACTATAAAATTAAAGGAAGGCATTTAAGAAAAAAAGACATTATGCATATAAAGAAAAATATATAAGAAAGATTAACAGAAAGTGAATTAAAACATTAATGGGTTATCACTGGGTAGTATCATTGTATTTTATACTTTCCTCCTGCGTTTTCCAAATCTTCTTAATGAGCCCATTTCATATTATAAACATTTGATAAAAAATAAAAAAATGACAAACTTGTGAACAGAAATCCTAGACAACAGTTTCTTTCTTTCAGTAGTTGAGACTATTTCTATATCCTAAGTGCAGTCTTTCCCCTGACTAGATAGTGTGTACTTTTAGCACAAGGAAAAAAGGTGATGGAGTGACAATAATCCAAACAGAGGAGAGAAGTTCATTAGGTATTGGGAGCGCTTCAGCATCTCCTAGGGCACATGTTTACAGCTCTGTGAGGTCATTTTAAAGATTTTATGAGTCTTCGATATTGTTCCGTTGAAACGAATTATCTCCTTTCAACGGTCATTTTAATTCAAGGTGTTTTCCAACTTTATAGTACTTTGTCACGGAAGGACCCTGAAATAACAATGTTTTTATTTAGATGACCGCATGGTCAACAACTGAACTACCCAGAATTTATACGCTAATAATCATGGTGCTAGCAATTACACATAAATTACAAGTTCAAAAGAAGTGTTTATTGTCCTCTGTTGTGGTGGCTATGTAGGGCACAGGAAAGTATGGCATAAATTGAGATACAATGTAGATAAGAGAGAGATTAATGATTAACTGACCTTTCCTCATTGCTGCTTTTGTCAAAAGTGTTCTCAGAGTTGAGCAACTAAATAAAGAGAGCCTCATTCCAGAAAATATACAGATCTCTCTTAACACGTAAAATCTTTCCTTGAGCCTCTTTTCTGAACCATAGTTGTGTCAGGGGGAAGTAAACAAAAAATGGTAGTTTGGTGGAAGGTCAGCTTCAGATAGCACATCCTCCTCCCCTCATCACAGTGAAGACTGAAAGAAGGTATTGTAGAGTCTAAGGTATACAAATGCTTCCATGATGAAGCCTCTCTTCTTCTTTGAGGCCATGGACACTGTCCTTCCACCAATGGACAGATCCAGATGAGGCTCATCAGCTCATTTGACACCCCCAGTAATTACTGCCACCGGGTCCCTCATCATTGTTCTCTTTCTAGCTCAGAAGTCTTCCCAGCATCATGTGTCACCTATATCAGCATTGAACATTCTCATGTCCTTCAACACGCATCTGTGTCTTTGGAGCCCACCTCTTTACCTATGTCATCTCTTCTGCCCCTGCACCTTGCTTGGACACACAGGTTTTCAGCTTGGTACAGACTCTGACTCACTCCTTGTCCACCAGATATTGCCACACGTGATTAACCTTCTCCTGTAGAATACACGTGGTCAAAATTCTAATCTTAAAAGGGAAATCTGAGATAAATTCATTAAGGTCTCTCTAGCTTTTTCTTAAAATGTAGCCAACAGTCAATGTACAAAATTCAAGATGTACCTTGATATAAAATAATGTGTCCAAATTCAAGATGTACCTTGATATAAAATAATGTGTATGTATACGCCCATTTGAGACTGATCAAGATGAATGATCATTATCTTTTCAAAAAGTTGATTACCAATTCTGAATTTTAAAAAAGCAATATATATTTCATTTGTTTCCATAAACAATCATGAAAAACAAGCTATAGGACAAAAGCAAAGTGAGTAGAAGCCAGATAATAGGGCTTTGCAAATTCATTTCCATTTTTCTTTATTGAATGACCTGTATCTTGGTTAACTATACATGCCTCTCCCACCCTCTCACCTTTTCCTGTGGCCACTTAGATTGTCCTCTGTTGAATTTAGGATGTCTGACATGTATATCAATATAAAATGCCAGGTTTGGTTTAGGGCACATTGATATGGGAAGAGGTAAAACAGAGAAAAAGGAAATTTACTTTAGAATGTGGTATTTTCAACTCTGCTTTCTAGAGGAGTGGCTTAATCCTTTTCTAGGGTTTTTGGTGCTGTTGTTTCTGAAAATTCCCTGAAGATCTTATAGATAAATTTTAGGACTTCAAGGCATAACCAGACTAAGGAAGGGACAAATGCATTGATCTGTATGATTAAGAAAAATGGACATATTTTGGTTTTGTGTGTCACGCAGTCCCTGGGTCTCTGTGGCTTCCATTCAACACTGATGTTGTAGTGTGCAAGAAACCACAGACAAGAGGTAAATGAAGGGGTGTGGCTGTGTTCCAAAAACTTTATTTACAAAAACAATCACTTTTTAGTTCAGTGATTTCTAATATTCAATTTCATGTTGTGTGCCACTTTGGATTGTAGTGTAATTTCCCATTTCACCCTAAACCTTTAGCAAACAGCTGAATATTTACTACACAACAGCGTGGGGTAGGGCTACTTGAATAGATGAAATGAAGGGATACTATATGGTAACAAGCCCAAGTGGAGAGGACAGAAAGGAGAGAGAAGTCACAGGAAGCCAGGTGAACGACAGAATTCAATGAAAGTCGGAAAGCAGGGGGAGAGGTAAAGTGAAAGTCCCCACGGGATCCTTAAGATGTCTTGTCTATTTAAGAGAAACTGGAGGACTTGGAGGCACACCCAAGTGGGAAATGCTTGAGTTCCATGAGGAACCCAAGTACAGATAAAGAGCTTCCCAAACCAGTAAAAGCTAAAGGAGTTCATCACCACCAAACCAATATTATAAGAAATATTAAAGGGCTTTCTTTAAGAAAAAGAAAGGGGGAGAAAAAACATCAATATGAATTTAAAAATGGCATTAACTATGTACCTATCACTAATCACTTTAAATGTAAATGGTTAAATGCTCCAATGAAAAGACAGAGGGCAGCTGAATGGATAAGAAAACAAAGACCCTTATGAATGCTGTCCATAAAGACCCACTTCAGATCAAAAGACACGGACTGAAAGTAAAAGGATGGGAAAAGATATTTCATGTGAATGGAAACATGAAGAAGCTTGGGTAGCAATACTTACAGCAGACAAAATAGACTTTAAAACAAAGACTATAATAAGAGACAAAGAGGGACATTTTATAATGATAAAGGGATGAATCCAACAAGAGGCTCTAAACCTTCTAAACCTCTATGCACCCAACATAGGGGAACCTAAATATATAAAGCAAATATTGACTGACACAAAGGGAGAGTTCAGCATTAATACGGAGAAGATGTAAGTTCTATTTTCTATGCTGATGATATCCACAGTTAAGAGAGCGGCAGTACTTAAAATCTGACAGAAAAAAAGTATTTAATTACTTTTAAATGTTAATAAAAAACAGTCATGTGTAAATAAGGCCTAACAGTCATCATAAGCAAGGCCCTGTGTTAAGGGAGGTAGGAACTATTATCATGCCCATTTTATAAGGAAAATGAAGTTTAGAGAGATTATGTATCTTTTTCAGGGTCTCAAAGCTAGTAAATGAGTGTGAACACTGGTTTTACAGATTGCAAAGCCCATGGTTTTATGTGATGTTACTCTGCCTCTTTGAGGATTATTTAATAAGCACTTTATTTTACCTAAATAAAATGATAAATAATACAGTATCAGTACCTTTAGATTTCAAGTATGCGTTGGTACTAGAAATTTAAGAATGGACTAACAAAGAGTTAAACTCACTCCACCACTTACTATGACTTCTTTATTACTCACTTTTACCCTCATGGAAAATAGACAGCTGCATCGCTTGAGACAAAGGCAAACTCTGAGTCAGGAGCCTAAGTTTTCACATATTTAGGAAGGGCAAATTCGAGATCCATAAATAAGAGTAGAGGGTGGTATGGCCAGGTGGGATGGGCTTCCGAGGAGAAGTGACTAAGTGGGTAGATGACAATGACCTGAAAGTGGTCTTGGATGATGAGTGCTACATCGGGTGGGAGAGAATAGAGCCCTAGTGAGTATGTGTTGAATGAATAGCTATCCAGTTGGTTAGTGGTGGTTAATGAGGACATCGGGTAATGTAGGGAGGCTTTATGGAGAGTGGTCTTAATAGTTTTGTCACTCTAAGCGCTATACCAATGCAGATTTTAAAACTATCAGACTATGAACAAGAAGGCTGTTCTGTAGAAAAATGGGAATGGATTAGAGGCAGAAGAGTCAAGGATATAAGCAGCCCAACAGTATTGTTCTTCAGATATCAGTGCATGACTTACCTTGTGTAACATTTGGCACAAATTTTTGATATAGTAAGTCCACAGTGAAATATCAAACGTGCAGATAATAGCATTTTTTTCATTAGTGAAATGTCAAGCCAGTGAGGTTAAATCACAGAAAGAACTTGCAAGTCTGTGTGAACTGACAGGGAAGTTTTCACTAAGTGTTAGTATGAACAGAGGCCCTTACAGAAATATCATAATTTTCTTATAGGCTAATAACTGAGAACAGAGTATAAAAGGTGAGATTACATACTGTTCTATAGGATATTGGCTCATTGTACTCAAGTAGCTAAAACAAATTTAATAAAATAGAGGTGAGGGGAAGGTATATGAAAGAAAAGAACAGAAATATTCCAGCTTTGTACTATTCAGTTTTGGATACTGAATTTCAGTGATACAGAATCAGATTCAGAAGTGGGCAAATGAAATTTTCAATGGAATAGCCAAATGGCTTCAAGATTTTGAGTCAGATAATTGGGACTAAAACCCTAACTCTTTAACTTTCTACTGGTATGATTTTATGTAAGTCACTGAATTTCTCTGAACCTCAGAGTCTTCTCTGCTTTGGGATAACGACATTGCTGGGCCTACCTATGTCTCGGAGTTACTTTCAGAACCAAAGAAGACAATAAATGGTAAAGCATTTTGTAAACACATATCTTAGCCATTGCTATTCTTATTATTTATCTTGACTAGTATGCAATTGGAGGTCAAAAATCATTAAATAAAAATTATTTTGCATGTGTATAGATGGTCCTCACTCACAAGGAGCTCATTGTCTGAGGAGAGGGATCATGAGGAGTGTAGTAGGGGCTGAGAAGACAAGAGATAAGTTAATAGAGTGTGGGAAAGCACAATGCTGGGGTAAGGGAGGAAACACAGAGTAATTAGACATTGTGACTCTGGGAAAGCTGAGAATTGAGGTGGCACATGAAGTCATCAGTTGTGTGAGTCTAAAACAAATTTGCTTACCAAGTTCAGTGTTAGTGTATCAAAACACTGAGCATCCTGGAACCCTGAGGTAAGTTTAGGACGAATTAAAGATGGACTATTTAACTTGGTAGAGTTGTGGCAGAATTTTCTGATGGAGAAGAGTAGCAGTTATATCCATCCAAGTCCTTCAGTCATGGACACAACACAGCCCCTGGCAGATATTACTAACTGTCACAACACTGCTTTTGCTGAAAACTGAACACCACCTCAGTCCATTTACTAGATTTATAGTGGGTATTTCCCCTGCTAACATCACTTTCTAGCCACTTCATTCTTACTCCCTTCTCTGAACAAGGCGTACAAAATGAATCTTTTTTTTTTTAAGCTTAAGCAGTTTGAAGATCTACTAAGAAATTA
The DNA here is from genome assembly GCF_902729225.1 of Pteropus medius. Classification (NCBI taxonomy): domain Eukaryota; kingdom Metazoa; phylum Chordata; class Mammalia; order Chiroptera; family Pteropodidae; genus Pteropus; species Pteropus medius. The sequence goes on along the minus strand of NW_024344371.1, from coordinate 171,557 downwards.
ATATAAGACAAAAACGAAAAGAATACACACACAGTTATGATCTCACTTTAAAACACTGCTCAGTGTTGCCGACTGTCACAGTGAAGATGCCATCTCCCCCACATCCACGTTCCAGATCTCTCTTACTCTGCTCTATTTGTTTATCACCTTTATTCCCTTTAATATAATTGAAGTGTCTTGTTTATAGTCTCTCTCCTTCCACCAGAGTGCAAAGTTCATAAAAGACAGGGATTTTTGCCTATCTTCACTGATGGATACATAAAAGCCTTAGAACTCTCCTTGGCACTGAGAGGTGCTCAATAAATCTTTACTACACAAAAAGAGTCTGCTAAACACCACTTAATAAAACCTGGTTAGATTCTGAACTGTCTCCTGTGTCAGAGGTATACTTTAGCCTGCACCCTTCCAGGCCTGGTTTAATCCTGTGTCTCCCAATAGCTGGCCATCTCCTCCTACACTATTCTGTCTGTCTTCTTTGGCTCTGAGATAAACTGGTCTCCTGGCTAGACAACTACGAAGGTCCTCTCCTCTCTTCTATTCTGTGTCTCACATGGCTTCCTTCTTTACTGTGAGGATGTTTATGCCCTCTCCTTCCTGTGAGGAAAGCTTGAGCTCCAGATGAAAACAATCAACCCTCCCTATCTGGCCACACTTACTTAGCTTATCAGCTTCACCACCACATGGGCATATGACTGGATTATTAATTAGCCCAGTTGCTTCTAACAGATGGAACTTCCACATTCTGATTAAACTTACTATCTTATTAGAAATAGTTATGCATTATTTCTAACATAAAAATAAGTGGCATTTTGTTAAAGTAAAACAGGCCAAAAATAAGATTTTAGAAAATGTTTTGAAGTTTTTATAGATTACATACATATAAAAAGTTTTTGGGGGGTTACTTAGATGTTTTGCTTCTTGACCTTTCAGGTTAAAGAAGGCCTTAATCTTTTTCCACATCCCTGGTTGCCATTGATCAGAGAGAGAATGGTTGCACCACGGACTTTGCACTTAGAGAACGCGGAAAAAACAGGAGACAGTTTTTAAGGGACAGAATACATGAAGAAATGGATATGATCTGAGGTAGTTTAGGCGAGATAACCACGTGTAAATCAATAATGTTTATGGAATAGTTATTGAATCTTATTTATGCCCGAGGATGACTAATATGAGGAAATGATCTTAAATTACATGGGTGAAACAAACTAACAGTCAGACTTGGGAATTTGACCATCCAGTTGATTAAGAAGAAATAGGCCAGAGAGATAAGGTATGAACTAGTTCGAAGGGAGAGGATGGGAGGTCATCCTGACTATCTCAAAGAAGAACAAGGACTCATTTGCTCCAGGGCGTTTTAACTGGAGATTGGTACAGAAAAAGAAAATTAGCCCCAACTACTTTAATTCAGCCTTAATTTTTAAAAAGCCTAAAATTAAAAAAAAAATTAGCTCAAAAAATTAATGCAAATGATAGTAGCACTAAGTGATAAACTTTAAGGGGAAAAGATTATTGACACAGGACATTTGCTAATGTATAACATCAAGCTACTTCCATTTTCTTTTTGTAATAAAGGTAATTTGCATTTACATGTCAAGCCAGACATAGAGAACATTAGTTAGGAAAGGTAAAGATTTAACTTCAGTTTAAATCTCTACTAATTATTTTATCATGAGATTGAGTTCCCTAGATTGTAAGAAGTTCTGCTGTGATATTCTGCTTTTAAAACGTTTATATTGGCATCTGTGAAATATCAAAACATTGATCTTTGTAAAGCTTGTTGTAGGAGGCTGCATTTGTTTAAATGCTTGCTTTAGAAAACGATTCACTTAAAGTGATAAACTTTTTCATGGGTATAGAATTTGCTCATCAAACTTACAACATTGGTCTCACTGACTTTGACCTAATTTTTTTTCTAATTAAATCAACTAATACAAAAGCTGCATATACTCTCTTCCCAGTCAAAAAATTTCCTTATTTAGATCTTAATCCTTTTCAGATTTTTGCAAGTTTAAAAAGTAAATGGTGTTTATAAAATATTTTTTAAAAATTTAATGTCCAATGTAGTCTCAATTCTTCCACACTGACAGCCTGTGATGTGTGTACAAGGAGGATACACTAACTTCGAGTGCCTAAAGAAGAAAAAGAGGTAGTAAATGGGCAAGCAATTTTCATCTCTTCTTTCTTCTCGTTACTGATACTCAGCTTTCTCACTTTTGTCTAAATACCATGTGGCTCTTAGGCTGAGGCTCAACTAAAAGTCTCTGTTCATTAGGGACCTAAATTCAGGAGCTGGCAGGAACTCAGAAACCAAATTATTCTAAAGAATTGTGATATCCTGTGAAGGGCAAGACAATCAGAACTTGTACATTTAATAGTCCTACAGACATCATACACCAGTGTCACCTACAGAAGTCACTGACACAGAGCTGGACTCCTTCCTGTGCCCTAGAGCCATCTCTCACAGACAGACCTGTGACATCCCACTTATTCTCATCAGTGAGTCATAAGGAAGAACAGCTCTCCATCTGGGTGAGCGAAGCAGAGAACATCTGCGGAGAACTGGCATCATTCTTGCCACTACTTTTGTAATGGCCAGGAAGAGGTTCACTGAAGCATCATGACCAAATGTTCTGAGAAGAAAAAGAAAAATGAGGGGAGGAGTCTTTGCCAACCTGAAACGCCCAGCTTGTTATTGGATCCTGTTGTCCTTCTGAAATCCGATGATTGTTATTGGGTGGTAGATTTTGTAAATATCAAACATTCCTTAGAAATTACTGTATTTTTGTTATCTTCAACAGACACTGCATACCACTGAGAGTACTAGATCCATACTACCTGAAATGATAACTATGGTCAAAATAATTCCAATGTCAAAAAAATACACGATTGTATTAAAAGTACTTACTTATACACTATTACAAATTCCACTATTGATTGATTTTAAATTTCCTGAAACAACCTTTCCCTGACTTATTGTTTTGAGAAAATAATAGGAGGTAGATGTTAAAAATTAAGAGACAGATTAAAACATGGAAGACCTCAAAGAAGAAACCTCTTTAACATGCGCAAATTAGTCTTTTTATTTCTAAGGAAAAGCTCAAATTCTTACCTCTTTAATCCATCTCCTTTGCTAGTACTTCAAAACTCAGCCCAATAATTCCATTCACCATGGGACATTTTAGTACTTATCTTTAGGGAAACTCAGAGTCATTTTATCCATGTGTACCTCCATCAAGGAAGTTATAAATTCCATGATTAGCAAGAAAGATGTCTTATTGAAATATGCTCTCTCTCCAGCCCTAGCCTAAAGATTTCCAAACATGGGGTGCTCAAAAAGTATGCACTGATTAAAGGAAAGATGGCTTTACCCTGAAGATTCAGAGGAAACAGTTAATTATCTTTACACTTTAAATGTGAAAGGCAGGGGATTCACCAGTATGCCTTAAAATCACTTAGAGTAGGCCACAAATTTTGGAGTAGTTCATCATCATTTTTTATTTATTAAATCTATATTGTTACTGCAAGAAAGTCACGTAACAGTGAGGTAGTTACTGGAACAGCTAAGAACTTTGTCTCTTGATTACTTAAGACATGTGATCAGGGTAGTAACCATTTGTAGCAGAGACTATTGGTATCTCCGGTATCCAGTTTCATTAGTAAGAGAACCCTGTATTTTTAACTGGGCCAATGGCCACCTTCAATAAAGGCTTCATTTCTCAGCTTCCCTTACAGACGGGTGTAGTCATCTGTGTTATGGCAAGACAATTGTAAGTGGAGTGTCTACAAAGTGTCTCTAAAGGAATGGGTGCTGCTTTCTTCCATTCTTCCTCTTTGCTGGCTGAGGTTTGGACTGTGAGATGAGATGGAGTCTCAGATGGAAAAATCCCAGGCTTCTGTGGGTCTTGGAGCCACCCTGTGAGCCCTCGACTGCCCATGGTTCTTAACCTGAGAGAGAAGTAAACCACTATCTTGTTTAAGCTCCTGTTATTTTGTTTTTACTGTCTTTTGCAGCTGAATATAATTTTAACTGATGTATCATCTCGTCCCAAAACAGCGACATTAAGTTGACAAAAACCATGGGGGTATAGTCATGACAGTGATTATTTTTGTAGACACTTTTTTTTGGTCACTTTTATATTTAGGCAGCAATTGAATTTTACTGATTTGTAACTTTTTTATTGGCTATGTTGTAAAATCTTTTCAAGTGTGCCAACAAATGTTTAATCTTCAAAATTTCTGCAAACAGTTGGAGAACCACTAGAATATGGAAAGAAGATAAAAATTTTCCATTGCATGCATATTTCCTTCTGCCTGTCTCCTGTCACACATTTAAAAGTTATCTGAAGAGCACAGGATCATGGGTGTCCTCTGACTTTTGACATTATAAAGGTCATTCTCAACCTGCTTACTATGACTAAGCTAGGGTGTTGGAGTAACAATGTGAAGTAGGTTCCAGCCTATGTATGGCTGATGAAACAGTGAATATTTTTGCAGGTATTATAAGACACTAATATGCTGCAGTAGCAATTACATCGTAAAGTTCCCTGACCTAATTTCTTGCCTCTCAAATTCTTTTATTGGATCCCACTTATTAGCTCCCCTGGGCATTAGATATTTGGGTAGCCATGAAGTTAAACCATTGTCAAAAGACAGCCATGAGATTCCTTTCCCTATGATCAATACATACACTCTGGAGAAGCATGGAGAGCCCATTAAGTAAGGTCAGGGATGGGAGGATTAAGGGCTGGGATAGGGCGCCATTCCTATCTTTTCCTGTTTGTTCAAATTCTTTGAACTATTCTGCAGTAGCGGGAATCTATGGAGACGTTCAATAGACTGCCAATTATTAAAAGTTGCTCACAGATATGATTCTGCAGCAGGCCTCTTTTTATTTAAGAAATCTATATTGAATTTTATAGGATTATAAAGGTTAACATATTTTTATGGTAGACATATTTAGAAGGCATAAGCCACAGATCAGAAATGTCACCATCCATAATTCTGCCACTCATCATAGTTAATATTTTGCTGTGTATCTATCTAGTCTTTTTATCTGAAAATATATATGTACCCAGGTGTCAACTGGGCTCACTTACCTTTAGAAAAAAGAGCTGGTTAAATTGAACATGAGCACAAATTCCACATCTGTTAAGTACGGATTCCCATCCGCCCCCACCACCCATAGTCACCAGCTCACCAACTGTAAGTTCTCAGATTTCTTATGGCTTACTTCCTCATGTTTCTCTCTGTTTCTATGTCTCTATGTCCATATCTGCTGGCTCAGGGTTCTACATACAATATTCAGCTAAAAGCCAAAGAGCCTGTTGGGGATTTCAGTAAAAATTCCACTTGCATCCAAGTATTTTATGACTTTATTATCTTTGTGGAATATTTGGAGGGGGGTCACATTTTGAAGAACACTTCTGGCCATCTTTTTGGCTCCTCTTTTCCTAAGCCTCCATATCTGGAATAATAAATATCTTACACCTATTCATAACAGCATTGGCCTACCTATATAGAATGTCCACTTTTTCTCCAAGTAGTTTCCCAAATGCAGTTTCTTTCCTAAGAGGATGGGTAAAATTTTAATATCTTCAAACCTTCATATATAGCATAGTTTAAAACAAATTTTTAAACTCATATGCACATGGTTTTATAACCTTCTTTGGTAATTATGAGCTATATTGTAAAAAATGTCCTCATTACTATATATTATTCCACGACATCATTTTTTAGTGGCTGTTTGTTATTACTTGAATAGACCATAATCTAACTATTTCCAATTGTTGGAAATTGAGGTAGTTTCATTTTCACTGTTAGGAAAAAAAAAAAAACCACAAAGCACATTCTTGCATACATGAAAAGAAATGAGATAGAAACATCACATGTATGCATATATATAATCATTATTATAGGTTTTAAGAAATACTTTAAATAGTTCATATTAATCAGCTTTTTATGGAAATAGTATTTCGATTATCTAAATAGACCTCTTTTTTCACTTTTTCATAATTATTTTATTTTATTAAATTTATTGGGGTGACATTGCTTAATCAAATTACATAGGTTTCCAGTGTCCAATTCAATAATACATCATATGTATATTGCATTGTGAGTTCACCATCCAAAGTTACCATCTGTCACCATATATTTGACTCCCTTTACCCTTATCTACCTTCCTTTCTCCCCTTTCCCTCTGATAACCACTAAACTGTTGTCCATGTCCATGAGTCTGTCTTGTTTGTTGCTTTTAGTTTTATATCCCACATATGAGCGAAATCATATGGTTCTCAACTTTTTCTGTTTGACTTATTTTGCTTAGCATGATAATCTTAAGATCCATCCATGTTGTCAAAAATGGTAGCATTTCATCTTTTCTTATGGCTGAGTAATATTCCATTGTATATATGTGTTGCAGGAAGTGACACCCAATGGAGGAATTTGGACACTCAGATAACTTTGTTAGAGGAAGGAGAATTTAATGCCGGTGGAGAGGGCTTTCAACAGAACCAAAGCACGATCTCCCCTTGGTTAGATTTCTTACAGCTTATATACCCTTGCAATGTCCATGCAAGGGGCGTGTGATTCCTTTGTTTGAGGTTTCACGTGTGCTTCATGACTTAGGATGGGAGGGGGAGCTTTGGGTGGGGGACTGCAAGCGGGGAGGAATTTCCAGACCACTGGTCTTACAGGTCATTTGTTTTGTAGAACCTGCAACTTTGGCGTTATCAGCACCATTATAGGATTCTTGAACAGAGAGATGGGACTCCTAGGCTAAAAGCAGGGAGCAGCACTTATTGATGCTGGCACCTGCTCAGCGGATTCCTGTCCAAAGGTTGAGCTCTAATTGTAACATAATACGCAGTTTTACACAGTCTTGTTATTCCTACACAGCTACAGATATAAGAACATTAGTTGGATAGCAAGCTATGTATCAACAGATGTGAGCTGGAGAGTCCTTGAGGTGGGGGAGGTAGCTATGGGAAACATGTTAGGTGGAGAGCACTGGGCAGAATGTGGGGAGAGAGCAGTTCAGTTGGCTGAGTCGGTCATTTCTGCAAGCCCTTTCCCCTGCACCCTTTCAGATGCCTTCTCTCCTCTCTCATATGTACATCTTTATCCAATCATCTATCGAAGGGCATTTTGGTTGTTTCTGTCTTGGCCACCGTGAATAATGCTGCAATGAACATCAGGGGGCATATATCTTTACCGATAAATGTTTTCAAATTTTTGTGGGGAGCTAAAGCTCCCAAAATTCAAAGGAGTGCATGGATTATCTCGGGAGGCCTGCTTGCATATAAAAGGGAAAAGGCTGGTTCTGAGGAATTCCAGGAGGAAGAAGATTAAGATTAGAAATAGGAGGTACGAAGGGAGTTTCGAAGGGAGTTTGGATTGTACCTTGATCTTCAAGATGTTACTTTAACTATGTTATCTTGGGATACACAAAGGAACAGAATATGTATAAAAAGGAGCCTAAGAAATAAACTCGGAGAGACAGTTGTGAGATCTGTTCTCCCTCCTGCACCCTGCCTGTCTTCTCTTTTTTCTCAGTCCCTGCTCCCCTATTCAGGGACCTGGTTTGACTTGGTCGGCTGGTTTCTGACAAATTTTGGGGGTAGAAACCCAGAAGAGAGATTGCTGGGTCATATGGTAATTCTAGTCAGTTTTTTTGAGAAAACTTCATACTGTTTTCTAAAGTGGCAGTACCAAGTTACATTTCCCCCAGCAGTGTATGAGGGTTCATTTTCCCCTACAACCTCTCCAACACTCATTACTTGTCTTGTTGACAATAGCTATTCTAACAGGTAGGTGTGAGGTGGTATCTCATTGTGGTTGTGATTTGCATTTCCCTAATAGCTACTGAAGCATCTTTTCATATGTCTGTTGGCCATGAATTTTTATTTAGTTATTAATCTCAGTGTTTCTATATTGTAATGAGAGCTTATAGTTGTTTTGGTTTCTACTATGTTCAAATGTATTGAGATATATTCTGTGGGGTGATATATTATTTTTATAAACGGTTGCTAGAGAGTAAGTTCATATTCTCTGTAAGGTACAAAGTCCAACACACATGTACCAAAGCAGGCTTATTCCTCAGTGTTTTAGTTCTTGTATCTTTACTTGCCCAATCTGAAGTTTTCAACTACTATTATTTTACCAATTCATACTTTTATTTCTTTAAAACTTCTCTGAATTTGAAAAAAAAAAATTGAGGAAAAATAAAACTCACTATTCCTTTTTCTACGCAAGAGCCTGGGAAACAAGTCTGCAGGCCCAGTATATCCTGTATCCTGTATCTGTAAATAAAGTTTTATTGTAACACAGTCACACATTCATTTACTACTGTCTAGGGCTACTTCCCCACTGCAACGGCAGAGCTGAGTAGTTTAACACAGACTGTGTGGCCCACAAAGCTGAAAATATTTACCTTCTGTCTCTTTTTAAAAATGTATTGGGATAACACTGATTAGTAACAGTACATAAATTTGAGGTGTACAACTTAATAATATGACATCTGTATACTTTGCTGTGTGCTCACCACCTGAAGCCTACTCTCCCCTATTTTGTAATGAACAGATACAGACTGTTCATTCCTTTTTAAATTCCTTTGGTCATATATATATATTTTTTATCTCTATCCAGAGTCCTACTGCTTACTTTTTGAAGTGGAGGTGGCAGTGGTCTAGTTTGCCTATCTAAGACTGGGTCAGAGATTGGCATTGCTGTTCTTGAACTTATACTCCAGAGAAAGTGCTCCCAACCCATGTAATTAACTCTTGATCCAAACTGGGTATCTGTATTTATATGCACCATGCCTTTGAAGGGTTCTGGTGAAGTTTCACATGATTTTTTCTATGGGAAAGAAGCCAAACTCAGGACAAGGTATAGAGTTCAATTTACCTTTGTTTTTAATGTAAGACTAGAGTGTAGCATACCGAAAAGCCCATATATTTCTGATTGTTCCACAGAATTGACCACTTTGAAGAAATTCACCATACAGTCTTAGAATCAAGCAGCTAAGAAACATCTGTTTTAACAAGACTACACTGCATGTTCAGTACAGGGCATTTATGGCTAAAGAGTTGTTTTCTCACCCATGGGCTGCAGAGCTTAATGTTGGTGTCAGAATCACTAGGAAGTACTCACAGCATTTGCGAGGAGGTTCATCTCTAGAGGTCTCTACTCCTACAGCCATGCTGCAGGACACTGCAAAGGGGCCGGGGTGCAGAACAAAGCAAGCTGCCTCAAACACCTGGCCCATTGCAGAGCCAGTTCTGCCCCTGTCTCCACCTGAGTTTAATGTGTTGTAGTCAGTAACATCCTGCTTCCAAGCAGAAATATTGCCTCAGATCCCCGCTCTCCATCTAGCTCATAATTAAGTTCAAGGACAGAATGAGATGATAGTCCAGCTAAGGACAATGTGACAGTGGGGACCTGAACGATAAAAATTCTACATGTCTCCTCTTTCTCTTGGTTATCGTCTCAGAGGAAATACAGACTTTTTTTTTTTTTTAGTTTTAACTAAAGATGATGAAGAATTTAGGAGATAGGAAATCTAATTTGAACACAGCCTGCAAATCTTATTTTCAGGAAAAAACTGAAAACAACAAAACTCAATTCTTGTTAGAGGATTATTTAATATAATTTTATGACACCATTTTTTTTTTTGTCTGTCATACCATAATTTGGTGTCACACAAACATCTAGACACCTGTGAGCAGGAGAGGCACATGATGGACTGGGAGTGGAGAAGCCCAGACATACCTCAGGCTCTGAGATGGGAGGGGCAGGAGTGATGACTGTAGGAGCGGAATGGGCCCCAATTAGAAACACTCTGATTTTAGATTAAAAAAAAAAAAAAAACACTGAAAATAAACACATCATCACATATAAAACTTCTCCAATCCTATGTTTTATTTTTACCAGATTTGAAAATCAAATTTCTAAAAAATGAATAAGGACCTCTATACATGGGGCTTCCCATTCCACTGAAAACACATTCTTCCAGTTTTAAGAAACTTTTAGTTCAAATGTTTCTTTCCTGTCATTAAAACAAACTTTTGTATAGAAAACTGGGTGCACGTATATTTCAGTAATTGACAAATTATTTGACAAACAGAACATAATTTATATTTACATGTATACATCAGTATTGTGACTGCTTTACCTCCAGTAAGACATTTTCAATGTTTCATTTTTGAAATTTCAACTCCAGCCCAGAAGAAAGCCTTCAGTCTTATGTGGAAAGGGAAAGTGCACTCTATGAGCCAGAGGAGAGGTGATTTATAAAGACAGAAGTCCTTGCCCTGGTTTCTGATTGGTCCATCCTCATGCAAATGAGAACTCTAAATTCTTGCAATTTGATTGGTCCGAAAGGCATTGTCCTGTCTGGTCAGAATGGAGCCATTCTGATTGGCTGAAAAAATTGCTGATGGGGATATAGCTGTACAGCTCCAACTGGATGGCAGAAAGCCTCAGTCCTATTGGTTACAATACTATTCCAGGAACTCCTTTATAAGGGCTGGCCATGAACACAGTGCAGGCAGGCAAGGCATTTCAGTGCTGGAGGCAGGCAGCTTAGTGCAGCTTTCTCCCTGAAGTGTGGTTTGCATGAGAGGTCTCTGTGTAGAAAAGGCTGCTTGGCTTTGTTTTTTTAGGGCCCACAGTTTTATGACAAGCCATACATTTCAGATGCATCTTGACTTCTGCGGTGAGTACAGTTTCTCTTTATAGCACATTTGTTTTCAACCAAGGGAAGATCTCTGTAAAACTTATTATAAGACCTCCCATTTTCCTCCGATGGATCTAAATCTTGCAAATGTGCTCTCCCAACAAACTACAAAATTTTGGGATTTTTAAAATTAGTTTTATGTTTAAATTTTTGAAGAGTTTGTTAAATGCTCAAGAATTTGAGAGTCAAATAAAAAAAATGTTCAAATTAATTTGATCCTTCAACTTTTTGCTCCATGTCATTATACTCCCCACCACCTGACCTGGCCACTATGTACACTAAATCCAAAAACCTTTGTGACATTTATTTTAGCTTAAAAGTTACCATGTTATTGAATCAGCTATTTTTAATGTAACACTAAAAACATGTTAGGTTATAACAAATAATAAATACCCTTAATGGAAAAAATGGGAAATATTTAGTCAGAAAATAAAATACATAAATTATACAAATAATTCTAATGAATTTAGCAAACTCTCACTTATCCATGGATGATATAATGACTATAAAGAAAATCATGCATCTATGAAAAAAGTATTCACTACAAATAAGTGAAAACATTAATATAAACAAAAAGCATCTGTTTTTTGGAACCACATAGTCATGACATGTAAAATATATGCAGCAGTAACAAAAAACAAGGCAAGGACTATGGATTCTAAGACTAGAAAGCATGATAGAATAATTGGTTAAGAAAGGAAACTAAAAGGGAAGAGGAAAGAGTGATAGATTGGGCCCTCTTCAGAGCATTTGGGATCTTATTCCATTCTTACTTGAGGGCTAAGAAACAGAAAAGTAGCAGATACATTAGCCTTATGGCTTTTTTTCATCATAATTTAAATTATGCTTAACCATCTTAAAGTCACTACTTAGGTTATTTTTCTACTTTGATATGAAGGCTGTAGAAGGGTAATTGCATTCCCAAATCATAGTAAGTACAAAGTTTACATCAGTCCATTTGGTACCAAGTTTTAACATAAATGTTTGATTATCTGTGCCCTGCTTCCAGAGTTTTGCTTAGAATTAAAGAAGTATCTGCATACACTTTAGAGTCTCCTAAATTAGTTTCTAAGGCGATGGCAACTGATTTGGGGAAGGAATAAGATTACAGATATTAAACAGTAAAAAGAACATAATAAAAATCTTTACTTTTTCTAAAGGAAAGCAGGTAAAGTAAAATACTACCTCACATCTTTTTTAGAACATATATATAGGTGAGGAGTCTTTTAAAAAGTCCAATTATCTTAAACATGAGAAAAATTTGCCTATCTTTGTATTTATTGAAATTTCAAGAACATGGGCACATCAATACTGGTGTTTACCCTGGTTACTCAAAGTGTTCCAGGCCCAGCATCATCATCACTTGGAGCTCATCAGAAATAGAGTCTTAGATCACTAATGTTACTAAGCTGTTAACTCGGGGGTACAATGCTCAGATAATTCTTCATCTTTAAAAGACTCATTAGCAGGTTGCTACAGTGTTTTTATTTTTTCATACTTGATTAAAAACCTTTAAGTAGTTTGATGCAGTGATATTTTATTTTTATTTAAAAATTATTGTAATTACAGTTGACATGGAACATTAGTTTTGAGCATAGAACACAGGGATTATGACAGTTATATAACTTACAACTTACAAGATGCCCACCCTGATAAATCTAGTACCCATCTGACACCTATTACACTGTTATTTCAGTATTATTGACTATATTGCCTATGCTATGTTTTACACTCCCATGACTATTTTATAACCACCAATTTGTACCTCTTAATCCCTTACTCCCTTCACCCAACCTCCAATTCTCTTCCCATCTGGCAACCATCAAAATGTTCTCTGTATCTATGAGTTTGTTTTGTTTTATTTTTAATTTTTTTTTTTAAATTCCACATGTAAGTGAAATCATATGGTATATGTCTTTCTCTGTTTCACTCAGCACAATACTCTTTAGGTCCATCCATGTTGTTGCAAATGGCAAGAATTCATTCTCTTTTTATGGCTGAGTAATGTTCCATTGTCTACATGTACCACTTTTTTCATTCATCTGTTGATGGACACTTAGGTTACTTCCATATCTGGGCTATTGTAAATAATGCCGCAATGAATATGTGGAAGCATATGTCTTTTCGAATTAGTGTTTTGAGTTTCTTCAAATAAATACTCCAAAGTGGAATTACTGGGTCCTTTTTTTTGTCTCTTATTATAGCTTTATTTTAAAGTCTGTTTTATCTGAGATAAGTATTGCTACTCTGGCTTTTTTTTTTTTTTGGTTCTGTTTTCATGAAGAATCTTATTCCATCTTTTCACTTTCGGTCTGTGTGTATCTTTCGATCTGAAGTGGGTCTCTTGTTGGCAGCATATGTAAGGGTCTTGTTTTCTTATCTATTCAGTCACCCTATGCCTTTCCTGCCGCCCCTCTTTAATTCCCCCCGCTCCCGGACCCCAACTTCCATGTCTGACCTATGGATGTTACCATTTCTCTTTTTTAAGAACTGGATCCTGAAGGCGGAGCATCTCCTCCCACACACTTGCGGAGTGCACCTGGGGCTGGGCGCACCCGGGGTATGGTCCGTGGCTCCACCTGGGGTACGAACCCAGGACCTTCTGCATGTAAAGCAGACGTGCTAACCACTACACTATGGAGCCACCACCACACCCTATGTCTTTTGATTAGAGCATTTAATCCATTTACATTTAAAGTGATTGTGATATTTAGTTATTGCCACTTTATTATTCATATACTTGATCTTTTTTTCCTTCTTAGAAAAGTCTCTAACATTTCTTGCAATACTGATTTGGTGATTTGTCTGGAAAGCTTTTTTTTTTTCTGTTCTTTGATTCTAAGTAATAGCTTTGTTGGGTAGAGTAATCTTGGTTATAGGTCCTTTCTTTTCTTTCTTTCTTTTATTTTTCTTATCACTTTGAATATTTCATGCCAATCCTTTCTGGCCTGCAAAATTTCTGTTGAGAAATCAGTTGACAGTTTTATGTTATGAGAGCTCCCTTGTAGGTAACTGACTGCTTTTGTCTTATTGCTTTTAAGATTCTCATTTTGTCATTTTGTTTTTTGGGGTTTTTTTGGCATTTTAATTATGATGTGTCTTTTGTGGGCCTCCTTGGGTTCATCTTGTTTGGGACTCTGTGCTTCCTGGGTTTGTACATGTATTTCCTTTGCCAGGTTAGAGAAGTTTTCCATCATTATGTCTTCAAATTGGTTTTCAATTCCTTGTTCTCTCTCTTCTGCTTCTGGTACCTCTATGATGTGAATGTTAGTATGCTTGATGTCCCAGAAGCCCCTTAAACTATCTTAATTTTTTGGAAATTTTTTTCTTTTCACTGTTCTCTTCGGGTGTTTTCTGCTATGTTGTCTTCCAAATCACTGACTCGATCCTCTGCTTCATCTAATCTACTGTTGATTTTCCTAAGGTACTCTTTATTTCCGTTATTGTATTCTTTATTTGTTTCTTTTTTATGTTTTCTATCTCCATTTTTGTTTCCTATCTCTTTGTTGAAGTTTTCACTGAGATCATTGAGCATCCTCATAACCAATGTTTTGAATTTTGCATCTGATAGATTGCTTGTCTCCATTTTGTTTAGTTCTTTTTCTGGAGTTTTATTCTATTCTTCCATTTGAGACATTTTTCTTTGTCTCCTCATTTTGGCTCCCTCCATGTTTTTGTTTCTTTGTATTAAAGCTGCTAGTCTCCAGGTCTTCGTAGAGTGGCCTTATGTAGTAGTTGTCCTGTGGGGCTCAGTGGCACAGTCTCCCTAGTCACCTGAGCCAGATGCTCCTAGTGCGTTGTCCTTTGTATGGGTCATGTGTGCCTTCCTGTTGCAGTTGAGCCCTGGTTGCTATGTGCACATCAATGGGAGTGTTTGATCTTCAAGCTGATTGGTTGTGAGGACTGGTCTCACTACAGAGAGAAGCTATTGTGGAGGGGTTGACCCTATGGTGCAAGATTAGCTTTAATGGGGCTCTGGTGCCTGCCCATTCTGCCCTTTAGCTGTCTCCTTTGTGGAAATGGTTGGGTGGTGCTCTGGTGTGATATAAAGTGGGCCTCCAGGCGTGTTGATTCTGGGGCTTCTTGGGAGGGGCTCTGTTTCAGGCCAAGGTCATCTCCGCCTGTGCCCTGCCTGGGGCCACTTGGTGTGAGCCACAAAGTGATCTACAGATGACTGCCTCTTGTGCTGGGCTTAGAGGTGCCTGGGAGAGGCCAAGCTGTGAATTGAGGCTGGCTGCTGCTATTGCCGGATTTGGGGCTGCTCAGCAAGAGGTATGGGGAACACCGAGCCCAGGTGCTACTTGTCCGGCATTTGTGAACCTTTGAGTTGTTTTAGGAAAGTGTACAACATGAGCCAAGATAGGCTGTTTGTATGGAAAAGCCACTGGAAGCAGCTGGGTGGGCCTAAAAGTTGGGTGGGCTGGGTCTCAGGAAATCACTGGGTGGGGAGTAAACAGTGTTAGTCAGGTTGATAGAGACCCAGATATAGTGCCTGCCTGAGTATGCACACTGGGTGCAATATGCTTCCCTCTTTTTAACCACCCCAGGTGGGTATGGGATCAACTTGTCACACTTCACCCCTCTCATGAAGTCTGGAGGTGGCTTCTTCTGTATGTCCTTATAGGACTTCTGTTCAACTAGACTTCAGGGGATTTTCAATGATGGTTGTTTTATTGTTTAATTGTAATTTTGATGTGGTCATGAGAGGAGGCAAGCACAGCATTTACCTACTCTGCCATGTTGACCGATCCAGTGATGGTTTAAACAAAGAATGAAAGTGAGAAATACAAAGCTTTCTTTAGAAGTTATTTCTATGTGAACCTTTTGGAATTGTAAAAATAGTTCACTGAGAGCATATCCTACTCAGACAGCTATGTGTATGTAATTTTAAAAATATACTATTGATGGAGAAATCAAATATGTGTATCATGTAATCTACAATATAACATTTAAGATTCAAATGAAGGCATTGTGGGTATTTTAAAAAGATAACATAAGAAATGTTTCAACTCTTTACATGTGAGGAATGTAGTGAGAAGAAAGAAAGGTTACCGTAATCAGCTCAGGCTCCCTCCCACACCCGTAGCTAACTTCCTGGTGGAAGAAAACTCCGCCCTTCTCCCCTATGTAACCATGTGCCCTGTACGCATGTGCGGGCTTCTAACTTGGCAGTGTGCCACTACTGTTTAACTGGTGTATAAAAGGCGCTGCCACCATGCAAGGGGTGGCGTGCCCTTGCTTGAGAACTGCTGCTCTGTGAGGCAGGCTGTGCCCCTGCTGGAATAAAGAGCTATGTAGCAATTGCCTACTGTTCCCTGCATTTTCTTCCAACTGCTCGAGTCTCATACCCCTTATTTTGGAACCGCAAATCTGCAGCATAGTCCAAACCCAATGATTAATGTAAAAGGAAAATATATTATAAAACCACAAATACCAAAAGTCTTAAAAATATTAGTTTGATTCAAAGTTATCTCCAAAACAACAGGGAAAAATAAATCTCTAAAAGTCTGACATTTCAATCTTGGTCTATGCTCTAGGATTTTATTCTAAGTCTTTAATTACATTGTAAATCATTTCATTAAAATTTAAATTTGATGTAAAAACTCTATTCTCCTTAGAAGATAAATATATTTGTACATTTTCTCTATTCTAAGTTCCCCCCTTTTCCATTAATAAGATGTGTTAATGATCTTACTCCTCTCAGCAACTTTGTTTAACCCCAATGGTTTACTGCAACCTAGTAAATTAAGAGAACATGAGAGGGAAATCAAATAGGGTTGCTTAGTTTAACATTCATAAATAATGACTCTAAGTGAAAAGAAATCAATTTGTGTGTTTGAATGAGGACACCTACATAGCTTCTTATGATTATCCAAGTTATACAGACAAATGAAACCTTTCATTCTAAAAATTCCAGTGAATACAACTGTCAAAGTCTCCACAGTGATTGTTTTTTAAAATATTTTTTATTTTTCAATTATACTTATCATACAATATTATATTCGTTTCATGTGTACAACAGCGATTAGACATTTATATAACTTACGGAGTGATCACCCTGATGAATCTAGTACCCACCTGACACCATACATAGTTATTACAATATTATTGACTATATTCCTTATGCTATAATTTACATCTCCATGACTATTGTGTAACCACCAATTTGTACTTCTTAATCCCTTCTCTCCTTTTCACTTACTCCCTGAACCCTCCCTCACCTAATAACCCTCAAAATGTTTTCTGTATCTGAGTTTGTTAGTTTTACTTGTTTCTTTTGTTCTTTAGAATCCACATTAATTGAAATCATATGGCATTTGTCTTTCTCTATCTGACTTCAGTTAGCACAATACCCTCTAGGTCCATCCATGTTATTGCAAATGTAAAGATTTCATTCATTTATTAGTTCATTCATTACTTAATATTTACTTATTATTTATTTATTGTATATATGTACTACGGCTTCTTTATCCATTCATCCATTGATGGACACCCAGGTTGCCTCTATATCTTGGATATTGTAAATAATGCTGCAATGAACATATGGATGCACACGTCCCTTCAAAGGAGTATTTTGGGTTTCTTCAGATAAATATCCAGATTTGGGATTACTCAGACCTTGTCTCTTGTTATAACCTTTTTTAAAAAACTCTGTTTTGTCTGGGATAAGTATTGTTACCCCAGCTTTTTTTTTTTCATATTCATTTTCATGAAATATATTTTTCCATCCCTTTACTTTCAGTCTGTGTGTCTTTTGATCTGAAGTAAGTCTCTTGTAGGCAGCATGTGTAGGAGTCCTGTTTTCTTACCCATTCAGGCACGCTATCTTTTGATTGGAACATTTCTTTTTCATCTGAAGTACTTGTTGGTAGATAAGTAGTTATTGCCATTTTATTATTCATATTTTTCATACATATTTTTTTCTTCTTCTTAAAGAAGTCCCTCCAACATTTCTTGTCATACTGGTTTGGTGGTGATGAACTCCTTTAGCTTTTTCTTGTCTGGGAAGCTCTTCATCTGTACTTCAGTTCTAAGTGATAGCTTTGCTGGGTAGAGTAATCTTGCATCGTGGGTCCTTGTTTTTCATCGCTTTGAATATTTTAGGCCAACTTCTTCTGGCCTGCAAAGTTTCTGCTGAGAAATCAGCTGACAGTCTTGTGGATGCTCCTCTGTAGGTAACTGACTAGTGTTCTCTTGCTGCTTTTAAGATTCTTTTTCTTTAACCTTTGGCATTTTAATTATGATGTGTCTTGGTGTGGGCCTCTTCGGGGTCATCTTGTTTGGGACTCTTTGACCTTCCTGGGGTTGTATGTCTATTTCCTTTGTTAGGTTAGGAAGGTTTTCCATCATTATTTCTT
Source organism: Pteropus medius (assembly GCF_902729225.1). Taxonomy (NCBI): domain Eukaryota; kingdom Metazoa; phylum Chordata; class Mammalia; order Chiroptera; family Pteropodidae; genus Pteropus; species Pteropus medius. Next base: position 153,467 of record NW_024344371.1, on the reverse strand, counting down.
CAAATAGGTTTTCAATTTCTTGTTCTCTTTCTTCTTTTTCTGGTACCCCTATGATGCCAATGTTGTTATGCTTGATATTGTCCCAGAGGCCCCTTAAACTATGCTGTTTTTTGGGTTCTCTTTCTTTGTTGCTGTTCTGATTGGGTGTCCTCCACTATCCCATCCTCTAAATTGCTGATTCAGTCCTCCACTTCATCCAATATGTTTATTCTCTCTAATGTACTCTTCATCTCACATATTATAGTCTTCATTTCTGACTGGTTCTTTTTTATGTTTTCTATTTCCATTTTTATGTTTTCTATCTCTTTGTTAAAATTCTCACTGAGTTCATTTACTCTGAGAGATTTTAGGAAAGTCTGCGGCATGAGCCAAAACAGGCCAAAAACCACTAAAAGAAGCTTGAGTGGGCCTGCAAGCTGGGAGAGGTGGGGTCTCAGGAGTTACCTGGGCAGAGCGACCTGTGTTATCCAGGTTGATGGAGACTCTGATATGGTGATCACCTGTGTCTGCATACTGGGAGGCAGGAGGGCTCAATAAAGGGGGCCCTTAAGAGGAATGTCTTTGACTCCCACAGCCTCTGTCTCACTCAGCCACAATCTCCACTGGTTTTCACAGCCAGAGATTGTGGGGACTTCTCTTTCCAGCGCTAGAACCCTAGGATGGGGAGTCCAATGTGAAACAGGGAACCCTCATTCCTCTTGGGGGGGCCTGTGCAGCCAAGATAACCCTCCTGATTCTCATCTGCCCCATGCAGTTATGAGACTATCCTGTTTCACATCTCCATCCCTCCTACTAGTCTCGAGGTGACCTCTTATGTGTGTCCCCAGTTGTAGGACTTCTGTTTATCCAGACCTCAGGTGACTCCCAGTGACGGCTGTTCTGTAGTTTCATTGTAATTTTGATGTGGTTGTGAGAGGAGGCAAGCACAGCATCTACCTTCTACACCATCTTGACCGGATCTTCACAGTGAACTATTTTAAATTTAATCCTGGCCACCAATCTAGTTTAGGAAATAGGATATACCTAGGGTAGGGAAGTCCCCATAACGGTTGATGGTTTGCAACAGAATTTCAACTTCAAATCCCACAGAAATTTTTCTTACAGTCACAATATATAATGCAACTCTGCACAGATCAGTCTTGTTACAATGATATTAAAAAGTAGGTAAAAATATTTTTAGTAATGAAATGCAATTCTGATGACACACTCAGGTGGACACATTTTTTAAAAAAAGATAACATGCAAGACAGAGTACAAACAAAAGCTGCACAAAAGTATGTCAAGAGTGAGAAGCACCAATATGCTTAAGAAACGTTTAATTTACTATCTGTTCCTCGTGTGAAGAAATTTGTACACACAGGTGCCAACTAGTACAATGCCAACAACTACAAGAAATCAGGAAACAAATGACATGTAACTATGAAAAATAATTTCCAAGATTCAAAATCTAGCAGAAGAAATTAGTGTTCGTTACATTTCAGTATTCAGAAAATGTTATTTAATTTAAGCACATATACATTTATATTCCATCTGGACTATTCACTGTCTAAATGTAATTCCCTGGAGTCACTTAAACAGTCCACAGTAAGTCAAAGAAGAGTCCTAATGGCTTAATTTAGAATATTACCCAAAACATATTTTGGATGGAAACTTATATGCTTAATCACCTCAAAAACATACATTATTTAGGATTTGTTACTAAGTGGACATATAGAATATAAAAAATATAAAACTACCAATACAAGGTGGTATATCATGTAAAAGTTCAGGTATTTCTGGACTGGTTTACTTAATTTCAAGCTATATAAACTGTAGAAACTGAAAAATCATTAAATAATGTGTTCCTTCACATTAATATTCTTATTTCAGTGTTATCCAAGTTTGAGATACTTACGTACAGTAAGAACAATCACAGCAATGAGTCCGTCATCTGAGAAAAAATAAAATCAGTATGAAGATAATAAGTACATGTGAGTCTCTAGATAGCATGTGCATTTTAATTTTTATCACCTCATCTATAAACTACAGCAAAGAAAATGCTTATCAATCTAGTTTAGCATTGACTGCTAGTGCATCCAGGTCATTTTGATCACAGAACCCTTCTAATCAAATTCCAGGCCTAGGGTTCAACTTGTGATACTCTTAATAGAAACCTCACTTATCTTTGTTTTGTACTGTAGTTACCACCCCAGGTTGTTTAGTAAAAATTATTTAAAAAATTAGAATTCACTAGATTAGAGGAAAATCATTTTAAGAATGTATTATCCCATTATTCCAACTATAATCCATTAGTTCAGTGTTCAGTCTATCATTCTTATGATTTTGTTTGGGATTTAATTTAAATTGTCTCTTAAAAGTGAGTCTGTAGAATAAGTCATAAATAAAGTTGTATTAATTGATTACATAGAGGCATTTTGCAGAGTCTTCACAAACAATACATTATTGTCATCAACCCTGTCTCATGCACCCCATCCCTAAATTAAAAAATAGTCTTAATTACCGAGGAGATTCTAAGAATGCAAATAAAACATCAGGGCTCATGTATAAAAATTATTCATAGATACTTAAACATGCACTTTTGACTATCCAGAGAGCAATAAATAACACTACAAAATCTTAATTCTTAGTTGGTCAGTAGTACCTCTGCTTCTAAACTGCCATTATTTTTACTGAATTTCTATAAGCCAATACACAGAATATCAGGTTTGCCTCTGCTCTTTTCGTTTCATAAAAATTTATCAAGTGTTTAACGTCTTAAGATGGCACTGAATTTCTGGCACAAAGACAGTTTGACCACAGTGTTCAGGGGGAGAACATAACAAGTCTAAGGCACATTTAATAAAAAGATTAACATTACTGAACTAGTGTAATGTAAATAAAATACATATTTTTCTTCATTTACACATCAAGCAATCTTTATATTTCATTTAACTGTTACAAGTATACTTTATCATTTTCTTTAACATATGTTGCATGAAACTGGTGAGTCTACATAAAGTTTGCTATAACACCCTTTTCTAGAAAAAAACTAGCCCACCAAATAGAACTTTAAGTCTTGTATATACAAGGTACGAATAGAAAGAAAATTAATTTACAAACTGACATCACAAAATAACACTATTACTCTAAGGTCTCATAAAACAGGATTACTAATAACCAAAATAATACCTAAATCATCAGTGTTATCGGGGTGATGTCCTAGAAAAAAATGAGAATAAGTAAAAAAAAAAAACAATAATTAAGCTTAGAAATCTCTAAATTCATAAGTTTAATTTTTTGCCTTGTACAAAACTTCTTGTTTTTTTTCCTTACATAAATTACCTTAATTATTCTCATTAAAAGTAGTATCATAAACTACCAGATATTTATATTTAATGTCATGATCATTCTTCTTTCTGGTAATATTTCCTCTGAGTATTCTGTGGTACAGCTTGCAAATTTATCATTAGTGTATTGTCAATATTAGCCTATGCATTCAATGTGATTCTACTTAAAATTAAAAAATACAGGAGGGCTCACTAAGTGATTTAGAGGTTAATCTGCAATAGAAAGAAGTTTCAACATAATAAAGGCCAAGTATGAAAAATCCATAGTAAACATTATACTCAATGCTGAAAGAATGAAAGTTTTCCCTTAAGATCAGGAAGAAAACAGGATGCCCATGTTTAACATTTCTATTCAACATAATATTGAAAGTTCTAATCAAAGCAATTAGGCAAAACAAACAAACAAACAAAAAACACAAAAAACCCAGGATTCTAATTGGGAAAGAAGAAATTAAATTATCTCTGTTCCAGATGACATGATCTTTTAAGTAGAAAACTCTAAAGATCACACACACACACACACACTCACACACTCACTCACTCACTCACGCACTTGTTGGAACTAATAAATAAATTCAGCAAAGTTTCAGGCTACAAAGTCAGCAAGCAATAAATCAGTTATATTTCTATACATTAACAATGAACAACCCAAAAAGGAAAATTGAGAAAACAATTCTATTTACAACAGCATCAAAAAGATTAAAATACTTAGAAATAAATGTAACCAAGGAGGTGAAAGACTCCTACACTGGAAACTACAAAAACTGCTGAAAGAAATTCAAGATGACATAAGTAAATGGAAAGACAGTCTCTGTTCATGATTAGAAGACAGTATTGCCAAGATGTTAATATTACACAAAGCAATCTACAGATTAAATGCAACTACCATCACCATCGTGAATATGCATTTTGCAGAAAGAAGAAAATCCAACCTATGATTCATATGAAATCTAAGAAATTAGGGATAGCCAAGACAATCTTGAAATTGAAGAGAAAGTTGAAAGGACTCATGTTTCCTGGTTTCAGAACTAACTTTAAAGCTACAATAATCAAAACAGAGTGGTACTGGCATAGAGACAGACCAATAAAATAGAGTACAGAACCCAGAAATAAACCTTTTCATATATGTACAAATGATTGTCTACAAGGGTGCTAAGAACATTTAATTAGGAAAAGGCCACCTTTTCAAGAAATGGTTTATGAAAAACTGGATATTGACATAAAAAATAAAGTTCGACTTTTATTTTACATCATACACAAAAATTAATTTGAAATGAATCAAAGAACCAAATAAAGAGCTAAAACTATAAATTTAGAATAAAACATAGGAGAGAAGCTTTATGATGTTGCATCTCACAATAATTTCTTGGATGTAATACAAAAAGTACAGGCAACGAAAGAAAAAAATAGATAATTTGGACTTCATCAAAATTAAAAACTTTTGTCTATCAGTAAACAGTATCAATAGAGGAGAAAGGCAATTCACAGAATGGAAGAAAACATCTGGAAATAACACATCTGATAAAAGACTAATATTCAAAATGCATAATAAACTCTAAGTTTCAATAACAGAAAAAAGCCCAAATCGAAAATGTGCAAAGGACTTGAATAGACATTTCTCCAAAGAAGACATGAAAAACACCAACAAGCAAATGAAAATATGATCACTAATCATTAGACAATGCTAACAACACCCACAATGAGATACTAGTTCGTATACATTAGGATGGCTAGTAACAAAAAAACGGAAAATAACAAGTGTGGGAGGAGGTGAAGAAATTGGAACATTTGCACATGGCTGGTGGGAATGTAAAATGGTACAGGCACTGTGGAAGAGAGTATGGCTATTCTTCAAAAAGGTAAACAGAATTACCACATAACCCAGCAATTCTATTCCTAGGTATATATTCCTCAAAATTGAAAACAAGGTTTCAAACAGTTACTCAAATGCCAGTATTCAGAGAAGCATATTCAGAACAGCCAAAAGTTGGAAACCACCCAAGTGTCTATCAACATGAATGGATAAAGGAATTGTGGCATATATAAACAATGGAATACAGCCATAAAAAGGAATACAGTTCTGATACATGCTACAAGGTGAATGACCCTTGAAGATATGCTGAGTGAAATAAGCCAGGAGTTACTCTACTTCTATGAGGTACCTAAAACAGTCAAATTCATAGACAGAAAATCAAATAACACTTACCACGGCTGGGGGAGAGGGAATAGAGAGTTATTATTTAAGGGGTATACTAGTTCAGTTTGAGATGAAAAATTTTGGAGATATAGTACTGATGGCTGCACAACGACGTGAATGTCCTTAATACCACTGAACAGTACATTTAAAATAAAATGGTAAAAACGGTACACTTACATTAAAATGGTAAAAAAATAAAATAAAACTTGATCTATAGGTGCTTCTGGTTATGAGGCAGAGTAGATAAACACTGCGCCTGCCTCCTCTCATGACCACATCAAGATGCTAACTGAACTACAAAACAATCATTGTTGAGAATCTCCTGAAATCTCGCTGAAGAGAAGTCCTATAACTGGGAACACACAGAAGAGGCCACCTCAGGTCTGATGTGAAAATCTAAATAAGTAAGTAAGCAAGCAAATAAATAAAGATGTAAGTACATATAAAAAAGTTAATTTATAAAAATTAGCAGAAAGAGTGGCCTGAAAATTTCTGAAAAAGAAGTATTTTGGCAAATATTAAATCATATTATAGTACTACATTAAAAAATGATTTGGTGCTAGCAGTGGCATGGATAGAGTTCAGGGGAACAGAAAGATGACTCAAACACCTATGAATTTAATGTATGATAAAAACTGGAACTTCAAAACTGTTGGAGAAAAGATTATAAGAAAAAAGTAAAAAATGCTAAAATATGTATATCTACGCATATAAGGATACTGATGTACAGAAACAGATAAAAAAAGACACCTAAACTATTAAGTGATTAATTCAGGTAATGTACTAGAGAAAGAGGAGACTAATCTTTAACTCTGTATACTCTCCTAATGATAGAAGTTTTACAGTTTTATACGCATTTACTACTTATGTAATTAAAAGTTATAAAAAGCAATCTATATCCAACAGTATAAAAATCTTGAGAAAACTGACTAGTAAAAATATGGCAAAGAAAAAAACAGAAAAAAAAATGTTCACTTTATGTCAAAAGGGCCTTAATTTATGATGAGTTCTGACAAATCAATGAAAAAATATTTAAAGAACCAATAGAAAAATTGAGCAAAGGACATGAATAAATAAACGTAATCTGAGAAATGTTCAGCCTCACTGATAATTAAAGAAATGCATATTAATACATGACATCAGTTTTCACCCATCACCTTATGAAGTTCTTAACAATATGAGCAGGATAAAGAGTTACTGAACCTGGATAACTTGAAACTGGAGGTTTGGCTGAAACAGTAAGATTGGCACCTGGAAAAATAAATTTGATTACATTCATCAGCTTTATCAATACAAAATTTGAATTTTTATTTTTTAAAAAGATTATTTCTCAAAAAAAAACAAAAACAAAAACAAAAAACAAACAAAAAAACCACATACTTCCAAACTTTATAATTCTACTTCTGGAAATTTACCTAAACATATAGTTACACAAGCACATAAGGATGTTTGCATAAGAATAGTCACTATAGATTTGTATTTTATAATGGAAATCCTAGAAGTTAACTAATCATAAATCATAAGTATGTTTCATAAATATGAAATAGGCATTCAATCATTTTACATAAACACATTCAAGATTTATATAACTTGCCCAAGTTTACATACCTGTTTATATCTGTAGACTGGCAAATAGTTTTACAATCACTAGGTTTAATAACTAAATAGGCTGTAAACATGTTTGTTCTCCTTTCATTACAAAACATGATGAATGAGTATATCACATTTTAAGGATTTAAAAAAAATAACCAGGAATTTAAAGAATTTTGGAAAATATAAGTAGAAAGTTACTAAACCTGAGACACTGGAAATCGTAGGTTTTGTACTGAGAGGAGTTGACACTGGAAAAAAAATAATGTAAACAGGATCAACTACTTGGGAATTATATTTTTTTCGTTTATATAAATTATGCCTTTCAATCTCGACTTTTTAAGGTAAAAATTCCTATGCTTCGATTTACTCTAAAAAACAGTTGCTGTACATTTTTAGATGCAAAAATGCCAACACAAATATTTATATACCCGTGTGATGTACAAAACTGGATAAGACTATGAAAACATATCATACTACTACAGTAAAAACAAAATGATTTGCTGCTGGCACTGGCATGGACAGAGTTCAAGGGACTAAAAGACGACTTGAACACCTATGAATTTAATGTATGATAAAAACTGGAACTTCAAAACTGTTGGAGAAAAGATAATTTATACAATAAATGGAGATGAGTGGAGTGGAAAAGAACCCTGTCTCATTCAATGTGCCATAGCGTATATATCAATTTCAGATGGAACAATGATTTAAATGCAAAGAATACAATCAGAACAGTTGGCTGAAAGATTTATATAATTTCATAATAGGGAACACTTACAGCTTTTATAATAAAGACACAACACTCATGGCCGTTGGAGAAAAAACGGATATAGGCGAGTCCCTATTAATATAAAATTTCTGCACATATATGTGACCACTGATAGGAGAATAGTTAAATAAATATGGTCTATATTAAAGTCATCATTAAAAAGAAAGTGAGGAGGGAGGAGGTAGAAAAGAGTAAAAGGTCAAATATATGATGACAGAAGTAGATTTGACTTTGGGTAGTGAACACACAATACAATATACAGACTATGTATGACTGAATTGTAGACTTAAAATCTATATATTTCATTTACCAATATGACCGCAGTAAATTTAAATATGAAATAAAAGGATAAGAAAAACCTAAATATAATCCTAATTGAAGACAGTGAGTATAAACTGTGAGAGTTTTAGAAAAATATGAACAGCACGATCCCATTTCTGTTTAAGAAAAAAGTAAAAAATGCTAAAATATGTATATCTACGCATATAAGGATACTGATGTATAGAAAGAGATAAAAAGACGCCTAAACTAGTTAGTGATTAATTCAGGTAATGTACTAGAGAAAGAGAAGGAGACTAATCTTTAACTCTGTATACTCTCCTAATGATAGAAGTTTTACAGTTTTATACGCATTTACTACTTATGTAATTAAAAGTTATAAAAAGCAATCTATATCCAACAGTATAAAAATCTTGAGAAAACTGACTAGTAAAAATATGACAAAGAAAAAAACAGAAAAAAAATGTTCACTTTATGTCAAAAGGGCCTTAATTTATGATGAGTTCTGACAAATCAATGAGAAAATATTTAAAAAAACCAACAGAAAAGTTGAGCAAAGGACATGAAAAAATAAACGTAGTCTGAGAAATGTTCAGCCTCACTGATAATTAAAGAAATGTACATTAATACATGATATCAGTTTTCACCCATCCCCTTATGAAGTTCTTAACAATATGAGTAGTATAAAGAGTTACTGAACCTGGATGACTTGAAACTGGAGGTTTGGCTGAAACAGTAGGATTGGCACCTGGAAAAATAAATTTGATTACATTCACCAGCTTTATCAATACAAAATTTGAATTTTTATTTTTTAAAAAGATTAATTATTTCTCAAAAAAAAAAACCAATAACAACAACACATAGTTCCAAACTTTATAATTCTACTTCTGTAAATTTACCTAAACATATAGTTAGTTACACAAGCACATAGGATGTTTGCATAAGAATAGTCACTATAGATTTGTATTTTATAATGGAAATCCTAGAAGTTAACTAATCATAAATCATAAATATGTTGAAAATAAATTTTAAAAAATTACCACTCAAGTGGTATCATACCACACACTTCTTATCCTTTTGTTTTCTGATTAGTATTTCACAGACATTATCTCATGTGAGCACAATCACATCTACCTTATCATCATTATCTGTTGCTACTGATCTCTTTTGTACAGTCATTCTCTATCTGATGATAAAAATGACTGACAGTCCCCAAAAGAATTTTGATTGTTGATATCTAAGAAAAGATCCCTGCAGTTTATCTTCTTTGTCAATATTTCCTCACAATCAATTCTCTTTTCTTTGAGACGGTCAACTGTATCGGTATTTTATACATCCTTTATGAATCCCTATGATTAACTTTCAGAAGAGCATGTCAACATACACAGTATCCCACAGTGCACAGACCCACTAGGACCATGGGAGTAAACATGGATGGGCTGATGAGTATAAACTGCACACGCAATCTTAATATATCGGTCCACTACAAAACCATCGCTTTCCCCCCTCAAACCTCACAGCAATGAGCTAAGGTTCTAAAGGAGGCTATCAGGTACCAAGTGTACAGGAATTATAAAAAAGTGTTCTAATTACTGTGGTAACATGCAAAATTCCCCCCAATCTCTCAAATTCTAGGACAACAGGGAATATGCAAACTAATTAGAAGCCAGTAATTAAGATTTATTTGAGTTCAACAACCTCATGTTTAATAGGAAACTAAGCCTACAGAGATATTACTGAAGTAAGCAAAGCCAAACTAGGACCCTGAGTGAGGTCAGCCCAAGCTAATGCTCTTCCCATTACAGTAGTCGCCACTATCTATGTGGATACATTTCAAGACCCCCAGTCCATGCCTGGAAACCTGGATAGTACTGAGCCCTACATTTATTATGTTTTCTCCTATACATTTATATCCATAATGAAGTTTAATTTAAAATTAGGCACAATAAGAGATTAACAACAATAAGTATTAATTAATGGAACAATTATAACAATAAAAGTAATGTGAATGTGGTCTGTCCCTCTCAAAATACCTAACTGTACTATCCTTTCCCTTCTTGTGATGATGTGAAATGATACAGTGACTATGTGAGAGAAGTGAGGGGACTACACTGGACAAAGGGATGGTTCACATCACAGTTGGGACATAGTGAGGCACCATGAGATTTCATCATGCTGCTCAGAATGGCGACATGAATTTTTATTTCTGAAATTTTCCATTTAATGGTTTAGGACAATGGTGGTTGCAGGTAATTGAAACCACAAAAAGTGAAACAGCGGTAAAGAGGGGATAACTATATTCCCCTCGTCCTTTGTTTCTGCCAAACAAAAGGGTGGCCAGAGATAGCGGCACTGAAATCAAGAAGACAACGCCTTCTTCCATATGAAAATAATCTCTCAAGTCCTAACTGGAGCAGTTAATCAGTTGTCCGTACAAGAAATCCTCCGTTTCATTTTAATAAATAAGGATTTTTCCTGCCTTTCAGTTTCTGTAAAATTTACTTTCTGTTGACAATTAAAAATGTCCAGTAAAGAGAAAAAGAATAATTGCATGAGGTGGGAGTAGTGGGGGTGGTAGAAATGCAGGTCTCGTTCTAGAGACAGCAGACATTTCCCAGTTTTAATGGTACTATATAGAAAGAACTAAACTGGTAACAGTCCAGGAAATAGAACATAGTCCTGGATCAGGAAGATACTCTGTAAAGGTGTCAGCTGATCGTTTTGAAAATAGTAAATTGGCAAGTTGATGGCACAGAAAACAAACATATCAAAAAACAGGAGCCATGGACCTTCTTCTTCATTAATATAAGTTGGAGTGATGCTATAAGTCATATGAGCTTCATTTAAGAGCTTCCTATATGCCAAGCATTGTGGTAAGTGCTTTAAATGTATCCCATTTACTTTCCTATCACCCAATGAGGAGGCATTAAATCATTTTATATGAACACATTCAAGGTTTATATAACTTGCCCAAGGTTACATACCTATTTATATCTGTAGACTGGCAAACAGTTTAATAATCACTAGGTTTAACAACTAAATAAGCTGCAAATATGTTTGTCCTCCTTTCATTACAAAACATGATGATGAGTATATCACATTTTAAGGATTTAAAAAAATAACCAGGAATTTAAAGAATTTTGAAAAATATAAGTAGAAAGTTACTAAACCTGAGACACTGGAAATCGTAGGTTTTGTACTGGGAGAGGTTGACACTAGAAAAAAAATAATGTAAATAGGATCAACCACTTGGGAATTATTATATTTTTTCATTTATATAAATTATGCCTTTCGATCTTGACGTTTTTTAAGGTAAAATTCCTATGCCTCAATTTACTCTGAAAAACAGTTACTGTACATTTTTACACATAAAAAAAGTCAAAGCTTAATGTATATCCATGTGATATACATGACATGCTAAGAACCTAAGAAAACATTTAAATTTGTGTCACACATCTGCCAAGGAAATGAATCCAAGACAGTTATTTACAAAAGCTTCTTCTTTTCAATTATTCTGCATCATTAGTATTTATAAAGAAATGAAATCGAAAAGATAAAGAAGGAAAAAGATACCCTTTGTACCTTTAACACACTGTGGTATCGCAGGCTTCCACATACTGTCAGCTCCACAGACAATTGTGTCGCTGCCGTTAAGCTGAAAACCCTGGACGCATTCAAATCTGACCGCCGCGTTATAGTAATATTTTCCTCCAAATCCTGACACCTGCCTTCCATTTTGGACTATTGGATATTGACATTTGACCACTGAAAAGTGGAGAAATTCCAGAATTAATAAAAATCTGCTTTGACATAAGACAGTAAAACTAGGGCAAAGTAGTAACTTCCATTGGGAACAAAGAGACAAGGAATAGATGGCAGAATGTTAAATTAAAAAAAACCAAAAACTTTATTTGTGCATTTTAATTCCAGGTAAATAGATTTAGAGAAATCTGATCACCTGTTTTCACCTAGAACAGACTGTCATTGCAGTTTATTGGTTTCTTATGTTTTTTTCCCCCATTACTGACTAGTTTTGAGAAAGGTCTGACTACCAGATACCAATTCTGGGAAATCTGAAAAGCAACTTTTGAACGTTTTAGTTCTAGGGATTTTTTTTTTTTAATTTCATGCTGACACTGATTACAGTTCCCTGCTTTTTAGAAAGACAGGAAAGGCTCTTGTGAGAAGAAGGTAATCTTTGAGCTCAAATGTAAAAGCTGAAAAGAAGCTAGCCATGCAGAGATATGCAAATAGAAAGTCCTCAGGTATCAACAACATGAATAAACTGGGCCATTCAAGAAATAGGCCAGTGCAGTTAGGGCTGTCTTTTCCAGACCTTTTGGATTATAACCCAGAGCTCCAACACTACATTACATTGTAAACCAGTATATCCCACAGGCCTGAGATAAAGTTAAAAGCTAATACTTCATACTAGTGTTCTCTGATATTTCTCATTCTACTCTACTAATTAGGAAGTAAAATGCTGGTCACAATCCCCTGGATTGATTTCAGGATCCAGTAATGGGTTTGGCAGAATTTGGAAAAATACAAAAAACATTTGGTTGGGCAGTGAGTTCAAGAGAACATTTTAGGAGATTAAATTTCAGCAACAGATAATGGTCCATAATGTACCGACTCTTAAAGCAGAACAGTGCTCTTCCTCATTGCCGGTGGATCTGGATTTCCATCAGGTGTACTTTTCCCTTCACCATGAAGAACTTTCTTTAGCAATTCTTCTAGTGCAAACTGGGTAGTAACAATTCTCTCAGAATTTTTTTTAATCTCAAAATGTTTTTTTCCCCCCTTGTATTTCACCTTCAGTTTTAAGATTTCTTCTTGACAGAGATTTTTAGGCTATGTATTTTATTTTTCTTTCAGCACTTTAGCCGATATTATTGTCTTCTAGTCTCCATATTTCCTTAGGAGAAGTCAGCTGTCATATTTACTTAGGGAGGTGGGCCAGTGTAATGTGTTTTTTTGTCCCTCTTACTGGCTGCTTTTCTTTTTGTTTGTTTGTTTTCAGTTTTACCATGATATATTTAGTTTAGTAGTTTAGTTTAGTAGGGATTTCTTGGTAAATTTTTTAAACTTATTTTTCCTATGAGGGTCAATGAATTTCCTGGATTACGGGGTTGTTTTGTATCAAATGTGGATAATTTTTGGCCATTACTTAGTCAAATCACTATCTATACTATTGTTTACCTTTTCTTGCTGAAAGTCTATTAACATGTATGTTTGACTGCTATTCTTCCCCTGTTGTATTTATTGTCTTCACTTCAGGTTTACTTATCTATTCTCTGTTATGTTAAACTGCTGTTAATCACAGCAATAGTTTTAAGTTGCATTTACTGGATAAAATTTAAAGACAGCAAAACTCATTTTTTAAAGTGTACAGCTGTATAAGGCGTAATAAATGCAAACACCAATCATGTAATTACCACAATAGACATAGAAGACTTTCATTACTCTCCAACATTAATTCCTGCCACTTTGTATCAACCAACTTTCCCAAGCACCTTCCCCACTTATCTGTTTTCATCCCTATAATGTTGCTTTTCCAGAATGTCCTAATGGGATCGCAACCTCTGAGTATTGCTTATTTCACTTATCACAGTGCATATGAGGTTTGTTCCTGTTGTTGTGTGGGTCAGAAGCCCATTCCTTTTTATTGTGAAGTATTATTCTGTTGTATAAATGTACCATGGTTGTTCAGCCATTCACCAACTGAAGGATATGTGGATGTTTCCAATGTGGGGTGATTATGATTAAGGCTGCTATGAATATTCTCATACGGGTTTCTATGTAAAAATCTTTTCATTTACTTGGTGGCTGAGTTGTATGATAAATATATTTTAACACTATAAGAAAATGCCAAACCATGTTCCAAAATGGATATACCACTTTGCATTCTTTTTTAAAATTTTACTTTTAGTTTCAAGTATATAGTATATTTATATAGTTTATAAAATGATCTCCCTAATTGCTCTTTCTCTCCTCTGGCTCTCCACCTAGCCATTACATTAACGCTAATTGCATTCCCTATGTGTGCTTCCCATCCCTGTGAACATTTATCAACTACTAATTTGTACTTCTTTAACCCTTCACCCCTTTCCCCCAGTCCCCAAACCCCCTCCCCTCTGGCCAAACCAGATTGTCTTCTATATTTGTGAGTCTGTTTTTGATTCGTTTTTTCTTTTTGTTCCATAGATTCCACATATAAGTGACATCATATGGTATTTATCTTTCTCTGTCTGACTTATTTCACTCAGCATAATAACCTCTAGGTCCATCCATGTCATTACAAATGGTAGGATTTCATTTCTTTTAATGTCTGAGTAATATTCCATTGTATATATGAAACATAACTTCTTTATCCAATCATCTATTGATGGGCATTTAGGTTGCTTCCATATTTTGGCTATTGTAAATTGTGCTGCCATGAATACAGGAGCGCAGAGATCTTTACGAATTATTGTTTTGGTTTTCTTTGGATACACTTTGCATTCTTAACAGCAGTATATGAGAGTTGCAATTGCTGCATATCATTGTGAGTACATGGAATTGTTAGTATTTTGTTGTTGTTTCCAGTATTTAGTTTTATGTAATTGTAGTTTTAAATTATATTTCAGTATTTACTAATCATTTTGGGCAAATTTTTTATGTACTTTTTGTCATCCAAATATCTACTTTGGTGAAATAAGTTATTCAAATCTTTTCCACATTTAAAAAAAGTTGAGTTGTTTTCTTATCGTTGTATTTTGAAAGTTCTTTACATAACCACAGATACAAGTCCATTATCAGATATGTGCTTTGCAAATATTTTCTCCCAGTGTCTGGCCCATTTTTTCTTTTTTTTTAATTCTTAAAACAATGTCTTTTGAGAGAAGTTCACAGTTTTTTAAATTAAATTTATTGAGGTGACATTGGTTAATAAAATTATTTAAGTTTCAAGTATACAATTCAATAGTACCTCCTATGTGGATTGCATTGTGAGTTCACCACCCAAAGTTAAGTTTCCTTCCATCACCATGTATTTGGCTCCCTTTATCTTTACCTATCTCTTCCTTCCCCTTTTCCCTCTGGTAACCACTGTACCGTTGTCTGTGTCTATGGGTTTCTGTTTGTTGGTTTGTCTTGTTCATTTGTTGCTTTCAGTTTATATCCCACATATAAATGAAATCGTATGGTTCTCAACTTTTGCTGACTTATTTTGCTTAGCATGATAATCTCAAGATACATCCATGTTGTCACAAATGGCAGTATTATCTTTTCTTTTGGCTGAGTAATATTCTATTATATCACACATTCTTTATCCAATCATCTATTGATGGGCACTTTGGTTGTTTCCATGTCTTGGCCCTTGTGAATAATGCTGCAATGAACATCAGGGTTCATATATCTTCATGGATAAATGTTTTCAAATTTTTTGGGTAGATACCCAGAAGAAGGATTGCTGTGTCATATGGTAATTCTATTCTTAATTTTTTTGAGAAATGTCCATACTGTTTTCCATAGTGGCTATACTAATTTACATGTCCACCAGCAGTGTATGGAGGTTCCTTTTTGCTTACAAGCTCTCTAATGTTTATTAATTGTCCTGTTGATGATAGCCATTCAAATAGGTATGAGATGATTATCTTATGGTGGTTTTGATTTCATTTCCCTAATAGCCAGTGAAGTTGAGCATCTTTTCTTGTGTCTGTTGGCCATTTGTATGTCTTCTTGGGAGAAGTGTCTGTTCTTGTCCTCTGCTCATTTATTAATTGGATTATTTGTTTTATATTGTTGAATTGTATGATTCTTTACATTTTTGGATACTACACCCTTATCAAAGGATTGTTTGCAAATATCTTCTCCCATCTGATTGGTTACCTCTTCATTTTGTTGATAGTTTCTTTTGCTATGCAGAAACTTTTTAGTTTGATATAATCCCATTTATTTATTTTTGCTTTTACTGCCCTTGCCACTGAAGTAAAATTCATAAAATCCCCTCTAAGATCAAGGTCTATGAGTTTAATATCTATGTTTTCTTCTATGCAATTTATTGTTTCAGGTCTTATATTTAGATCTTTAATCCATTTTGAGTTAATTTTGGTGTATAGTGACAGACAGCAGTCTAGTTTCATTCTTTTGCACATGGCTTTCCAATTTTCCCAGCACCATTATTGAAGAGGATTTCTTTGTACCATCATATATTTTTGGCTCATTTGTCAAAAATTATTTGCCCATATACGTGGATGTCTTATTTCTGGGCTCTCAATTCTGTTCCATTGGTCTGTGTGTGTGTGTGTGTTTTTCTACCAATACTATGCTGTTTTGATTGCTGTTGCTTTGTAGTATAGTTTGAAGTTAGGCAGTGTGATACTTCCGGCCTTCTTAAGTTTTTAAGAAGTCAAGTTCACTAATTTTTTTGCTTAAAAAGATCATGCTTTTACAATTTAATTAAGAAATATTTGGCCAAGTCATAAATATGTTCTATCTTTCCCAGTAAAAAGATATAATTTTAAGTTTAAATCAAGTCAAAGATCTATTTTTAGTAAATGTTTGAATATGGTGAGAACATAGGTTGTGTTTCTCTTTTTTAAGGATGTTCAGTTTTGCCTGTACCTTTACCATTTTAACACTGAATTGTTTGTACACCTGTGATGAAATCAACTGGACACATTTGAAAGGGTGTATTCTAGACTCTATATTCTGTTCCATTATGTTCTATGGCCATTCTTTCACCAATACCACATAGTCCTGATTAAATGCTTTAGAGTATGTTTTATAATAAGTCTTGACACCATGTAGAATGAGTTCTCTAATTTTTTTCTAAATTATTTTGACTATTCTAGTTCTTTTGTGTTTCCATATCAATTTTAGAATCAGTTTATCAATTTCTAACAAAAACTTCTGGTTGAATTTTTATTGAGATTATGCTCCATTTATAGATCAATTACAGAGAATTGATATCTTTATTATATTGAGCCTTCCAATCCATAAACACTGAGTTTCTCTTTATTTATTAATGTCTTCTTTAATTTATTTAAATGTTTAGTTCTTATTACCACTCAATTCTTGCACATGTATTGTTAGATTTATCAGCAAATATTTTGTGGAGCTGTTGTAATTAGTACTTTAGAAATGTTAATTTCTAATGGTTTATTGCTAGTGTATAGACATAACATCGATTTCTGTATGTTAAGCATGTGTCTTATTTTCATGTTGTTCACACAATCATGTCATAAGTGAACAAAGTCTATTTTACATCTTCCTTTCTAATATGTATGCCTATTTCTACATCTTGTCTTATTGTACTGAAGAGGATATTCACTACAGTGATGAATAGGATGGTAAGAGTAACATTCTTTTCTCATTACTACTTCAGTGAGAAATAAATTAGTTTTTTACCAGTAAGTATAATGTTAGCTATGGGATTCTTGAAGGTGCCTTTTATCAGGTTGAAATAGTTAGGTCCTTCTACTCCTAGCATACTGAGAAGGTTTATAATGAATGATAATTAATTCTGTCAAATCCTTTTTTTTTTTGCATCTATTAAGATGATCATGCATTTTTTTCTTTATAGTCTCCCAATATGGTAAAGTATACTGATGAATTCTTGAATCTGAAACAACCTTGCATTCATAGAGTAAATCCTACTTGATTCTGATGCATTCTTATTTTTATATATGACAGATTTTTTTTTCTGTTAATACTCTGTTTATAAGTTTTGGTTTTATGTTAGTAATGGGTATTTTTAAAAATTTTCCTGCAATGTCTTTGTCTGGTTTTGGTATCAAAGAAATGCTTTCCTCATGAGATGCGGTGAGAAGTATCTCCTCCTCTTGTATTTTCTTGAAGAGTTTCTAATAGAGCTGCTAGTATTATTCCCGTGACAACATGGGGCCTGAAGTTCTCTTTCTGAGGTTTAAGTGTCAAATTTATTGACATGAAGTTATACAGATTATTCCCATATTATCCTTTAAATGCCAGCAGGATATTTAGTAATGTCTTCTTTTCCATTCTTGATATTGGTAATTTGTATCTTCTATTTTCTTGTCAGACTGGCTATAGATTTATCCATTTTATTGATCTTCTCCAACAACTAAGTGTTAGTTTCATTGATTCTCCCTCCTTTTTTCTCTTTTAAATTCATTGAGCTCTACCTTGATTATTTGTTGCTTCTTTGTTATGGGTATAATTTGCTCTTCTTTTGTAGTTTGTAAATAAATTTAAATTTTTGAAATAAGAAATTACCTTATTGCCTAACATATGGTACTAAAGATTGTTCTATATGTACTTGAAAACAGTAAAGATTTCGCTATTGTTCAGTGGTTCTTTTTCTTCAAGTGTCAAATACCCTCCTGTGTCTCCCTGGTTTTAGACATGCTGTGATGCCTTAAACATTGTTTTTTAAGTACAGGCATACCTCAGATATATTGCAAGTTTGTTCCAGCCTACAGCAGTAAGTGAGTATCAGAATAAAGCAGGTCACAATTGTTTTGCGAGTGAGGGTTGTGCCTTCAATTTGTAAAAAACACAACATCTATAAAGTGCAATAAAGCAAAGCACAATAAAACAAGGCATGCCTGTATGTTTGTTTTGTCTAGTTTTTCAATCTTATTGGTGAAGGGGTGGTCTTTTACAATTTACTGTACCACTTCCTCTAGCCACAACTGTCATACCACTTGTATTAAGAGATAAAACTTTCTTATTTTAAGGCAGTGTTTGTTTTCTGATGCTTTCAAGCAAAAAAAAAAAAAATTCACGCATACACATAGTGAATAACAATGTATAAACAGGAATGCCAAGAACTTGTGTGGTGAGGAATGGGCTAATCTACAATTAGAACTATTTTTGATTCTTTTTGACCCATATTAAATCACATGAGAAACCAATTTAACCAATGGGACAAGCTCACATGGCTGCTTTTTTTACTAGTTGGTAAAAGTATTTACAAAATGTTTCCAAATTATTTCCAATGAGAAGGAAATACATTGAAATATTATTACCTTTACACTCAGGAGGGTCACTACTCCATATATTTTTCCCAGAACAAATTAGCCTGCGTTCTCCAATAAGTGAATATTCATCTGGTCCTTGCGAAGGATTACAACTATAAGTTACTACTTCATTATATTCGAATACATCCTTGTGGCTATTTGTGTATTTTCCATTTAATATTTCTCCAGGTGGTTGACACAAAATTTCTTAATAAGGAAAAGAAGACATGAAAGGCAAAGAAACAGTGAAAGATTATGACAGCATTAGTAATGTCCTATGAACTGCTTTCAATAAATTCATTAACGTGACACCTACAATCTAGTTGTGAATCCAATAGCCATTTAGAAGAAAGTTTCTATGAGCAAATGTATTATCTCAATTCAAACCACTAATGAAGAAATGAACTTTTAGAATAAAACTCATTTTCTTAAATACCTATATAACATACGTACATGAAATACCTATATTTATCTGCAAGGCCCTGCTAAGACTTGTTCTTATCATAAGAGATGCTGACAATTTAATGAGACAATAGGCTTATGATTAAAAATAGAACTCAGTGCTAGTGAGAAATGCTTTATAATTTATAAATATATCCATTCTTAAATCGATGGTTCAGTTTTACTTGGATATTATTGTCTTTTTTTCACTTTTGTCCTTAAGAGTATGCAGTGAAATTTTCCAGTGGTTTCAGATCGTTTGATAATGTAACTGAATAAAACCAGAGGCCTTCCTCTAAGCCAGATATTGAAGAAATCAGAAAAAATGTAAAACAAAGCTACTATTCTCACTGTTTTGGAAATATTTGATTTTTACGAAAAAATACGTTGTATTTGTTGACATGTATTGAGCTTAATGTTCTTAAAAATAAATTAATAAATAATTATTTTAAAAACTTCTCTGTTTTAATTGCAATATAAAGAATATCGTTAGTCCTAACTCACTTAAAGAAAAGCTCTGTGAGCAATTTATACTTTAAAAGCGTAGAGGGGTCCCCAGGCCAAAAAGTTTGAGAACTGCTACTCTAAATTCTAAAGGAAAATATACTCACTTTCACAGTGTGGAGGAGTATCACTCCAATCCACATTATCTCCAGAAAGTTCACAATATAGAATTTTTGTTCCAAGTAAGGAATAACTAAAAGAGAAAATAAAGGATTACTGTTTTCTTATCAGTTACCAAAACACACATAATAATGAAGACAAAATTTATATGGTGGTTTTTCTGTACTACAGTAGTCTCAAGAAGTTTCTTACACAACATATATATTAAACATGCTAACGAAATCTGCAGTTTAATGAAATGAAGAGATTTTTCATTTGTACACGCAATGGCCTAGAGGAAAACATCTAAGTAAATCTGTCACACTTGTCAGTCAAGCATTTGCTATCTCTGGCAATCACATCACACAATCACTTCTTTCTCTTTGCTGGTGTCATTCTACCCAGTAAGGACAACAGCTGAGTACAGAGTTCAGGCCTTAGAGTTCACCGGACTGAATTCCAGTTCCAACTCTACGACTGTCTTATTATTACTTGGGCATGTTACTTACTGTTTCTCTTTCTCAGTTTCCCCATCTATGAAAAGGGGATAATAGTATAAGCCTTGTGGGGTTGTTTTGAGTATTAGATGAGTTAGCATGTGGAACATGGGGAATGCTAGACAAGTTTTAGGTCTTATTAATATTTTTCAGAATATCCTCCTAAGAGTAGCTCAGGAAAACGCCTACTCAATGAAATCTCTGATGATTTACATTCATAGTACTCTCTTCTCCTCTGGACTCTCATTGCAATGATCATGAATAAATCTATTTCTTTGATACTTCTCATTCACTACTTTCCTTTAACAGCTCTCAGTATATATTGTGCTTCACAATAAGACTATGACTTTTTGAGGAGAGTCTATGTCTTAAAAGACTTTTTGGTACTCCTCAACGTGTGCAACAAACTCTCTCTTTATAAATATTGACTGGGTATTTTCACTTATTAAACTACAAAATAATCAGTGAAACTGCCTATGATTGCTTCCAGCTGACTTCTCTCCAAGGCTCACTCATTGATTCTATACCATAATGTATTAGGAGAGGATTCTGGGATGATGGATGGCAGGATAGGAAACAACAAGAATGTGTCTTTTGACCTAGACAACAATTGCAGTGCTAGAATCTCTCTATGTAACTGTTTTGGAATTCTGGAACCTGCTGAAGACTTGCAACTTCCAGGAACAGACTTGGACTGGTAAATTGCACTAATTTTGGTCAGTTTCAGCTCTTAGCACAGTGGCAGCCACAAAGTCCACTCCCAGAGCAAGCAGCTGTGTGTGTCTTCCTGTAGCAGCTTATAATCAGCCCTAGGGAGTAAGGTGGGCAAAAAGGACTTTGTCTTTCAATATGGGAGATCTGTGCTCTTATCATTGATCGCTGCTTCTGATCACAGAGAAGCAGACAAAGAGTTGGGCAGCCATTGTTGTTACATGTCTCCGCACTCCTGCAAGTCTCATCCTTGCTGATTGAGGTGACTTCCAGGGGAATTGAAGAACCAGCAACTACTGTTCTCTCATTGATTTTTTACTGTATTCTCTTTTGAGAGCCATACATTAAGAACTGGGACATTCAAAAACAACTGTATATGTGAAATAAATTAGAGAGTGACTGCACATGCCCAGAGGAAGGCTCAGAAAAGATCTGAGAAGACAGTTACATGTCAGGCTGATTCTCAGCACAGAGACATGATTGAACAATCAAAAAAAAAAAAAGAAAAGAAAAGAAAAGAAAATACAAATGATAGCATTAAAAAACAAACAGTAGGGAAGGGTAACAATATAAGTCCCAGAGTTACCATGTTATTAGATTCAAATGTCCAGTTCGACAAAAAATCATGAAGCATACAAAGCCACAGGAAAGTATGGCCGATTAAAGAAAAAAATAAATCAGCAAAAATTATCCCTGAAAAAGAACTAAGGGAATATATACTAGACAAAGACTTTAAAATAGTCATTGAAACTGTGTGTACATAGTTTGCAAGCACTCTTGGTGGCAAACTTGCAATTTCTGATTCCACAGTCTTTGTTTTCTTCATGAGTCTGTTGAGCAACAGATGCAGAGCTGCAAATCTTTGTGATCACCCTGACAGGCAAGACTATCACTATCGAGGTTGAACCCAGTGACATCACTGAGAAAGTAAAAGCCTAAATCTAGACGAGGAGGGTATCCCTCGTGACCGACAGCATCTGATGTTTCTGTGCAAACATTTGGAGAAGGGCCACACTCTGTCAGACTTCAGCTTCCAGAAATAATCCACCCTGCACTTGGCACCTCGCCCATGGGGTGACATCAGTGAGCCTTTCCTCCACCAGCTCCCCAGGAATTCATCTGCCACAAGATGTGCCACAGGTGTTTTGCTTGCTGCACCCCCGTGCTGTCAACAGCTGTAGGAAGACATGCGACCACACCTACAACCTGTAACTGAGAGGAAGGCAAAAAGAGGCCTTTCCACTGGTTACTCCACTGTCTCTAGGAACGCCTCCTGCCAAAGCCCCATATCCCTTGGGTTTCAATAAAATCAGAAAAAAATACAGAACTGTCTTAAGGATGTTCAAAATACTAAAAGAAATGTAAAAAGTTAAGAAATCAGTGTGTAAACAAAATGGAAATGTAAGTTAGGAGACAGAAACTCTAAAAAAAAAATAAAAAGAATTCTAGAGTTCAAAAGTACAATAACTGAAATGAAACATTCACTAGGGGAATTAAAGGCAGTTTTGAGCAGGCAGAAGGAAGAATCAGCAAACTTAAAGCTAGGAAAATGGAAATTATTGAGTCTGAAGAACAGAGAGAAAAAAGATTGAAGTGAACAGAGCCTAAGTGATTTTGTGGGACACCAGTAAGCAGACCAATATACTACATATACTGTGGGACTCTCAGAAGTAGAAGATAAAGAGAAAGGGGTAGAGAAAATCTTTTTTAGAAATAATGGCTAAAGACTTCCCAAATGTGATGAAAGAAATGAATCTAAGTACCCCAATAGCTCACTCAAAAACTGCAAGTAAAATGAACTCAAAGAGACCCACACTAAGACAAATAATAATCAAACTTTCAAAAGCCATTGAGAGAGAATCTTCGAAGTTGCAGGAGAGAGGCGAATCATCATGTACAAGGGATCCTAAATAAGATTATCAGCAGATATGTCATCTGAAACTTAGAGGCCAGAAGATAGTGAACTGATACACTCTAAGTGATAAAAGAAAATCCTCTATACAGCAAAACTGTGCTTCAAAATGAGAGAAATATTAAGAACTTTTCCAGCAATAAAACCTGATTGAATGTGTTACCACTAGACCTTCACTGCAAAATATGCTCAAGGGAGTGCTGAAAGGTGAAATTAAAGGAAACTAGAGAGTAACCTGAAGCTTTATGGTTGAATAAACATCTCACTAAAGATACACACATGGGCAATTATGAAAGCTAGTACTATTGTACCAATGATTTGAAAATGCATTTTTATTTTCCATGCGATTTAAAAGACATCTTATAAAATAGTGTAGAAGCCGGTATTACAATTATTGTAGAGGCTAGAATGACATTAACAATCCAACAGAGTGGGGATGTACCTGATAAGGATCTGTTTTTTGTAATTTATTGATGTTAAACTGGTACAAATTCAAATTGGAGTGTTATAACTATAGAATGTTAAATGTAATCCCTATTGGAACCACAGACACAATTACTATGGAATCTACACAAAAGGAAATGGAAAGCAATTCCAACATTTCATTACCAAAACAGGAATGAATGCCGTACTACACAAAACAATTGCAAAAGCTTTAAGGCAAATAGAAAACAAATAGCTCAATGACCTTTTTGTCAATAATTACTTAAAACGGATTAAACTCTACAATCAAAAGCAGATATTGGCAGAATGGATAAGAACAAATGATCCAACTATATGCTATCTACAAGAGATTGGAAGACATAAACGAGTAGAAAGTAAGAGGATGGAAAAAGATATTTTGTGCAAATTGTAACCAAAAGAGAGCAGGGGTAGCTATACCAATTTAAACAAAATAGATGTTAAATCAAAAAAGGATACAAAAGACATGGAGTACAATATATTTTAATAAGTTTTTCATACTGCAAGGACATAAAAATTATAGTTATTTAGCTTATGACAGACATTCAAAAGATATGAAGCAAAAACTGACAGAAATGAAGGGAGAATGCTCATTTCTCCATAATAGTAGGAGACTTCAAGACTCCACTCACAGGAACCGGGTCCAGAGGCATGCAGTCTACACCACGGTCAGCAGGAATAGATGGAGAAGGCAAAAATGTCCCCCGTCCTGTGTCTGACAGAGCCCTTTTATAGTTTTGAAAAGAAAGATGTAAATTATTTTGAAAGAATTCACACTGGCTACAGATAAGGAGTTGCAGAAGAAAGATAAGTGGGGCTAGTTCTCAAACAGGTCCATAGTCTGTAAGGAAGAAGTGTTTGCTGCTTTCAGATTGTTTGTTGGCAACAGTATGAAAAGTTCATGTGTAAGCAGGATGTGGTGGAATCTGGAGGTTAGTTATCTATTTTAGATAAGAGCTGTAATATTTTTAAGAGCTCTTACCTAAACACAATGCTAAAATAGGACTGGACATTGATTTGAAGTTTCAACATATATTTGGGAAAGTGAGAAGACTTTCATTAGTTTCAGTCCTTCACTTTGTTAACCGATTAACTCCCTGTCTCTTCTTTTCACCCTCTGGCCTTATATAAAATAATTTAGGACATCTCAGAATTTTCTCTTGTCAAAGTTAGAAATCAGTATCAAAAGGAAAACTGGAAAATCCCCCAAACCGTGAAAATTAAACAAACACATACTTTTCAACAGCCAGTGAATCAAAGAAGAAATCACAAGGACCATAGAAAATACTCTGAGATGGCTATAAACACAATAAAAAAAAGAAATATCTGAAATCAAGAACCAAACTTCACAACTTAAGGAATTAGAAAAAGAAGAAATATACCCAAAAATCACAGAAGTGAGTAAACAATAAAGAGTAAAGCAGATATAAAAATAGTGAAGAGAAAAATAATAGTTAATAAAACTAAAAGTAGGCTTTTCGAAAAGATCAACTAAATTGATGAAACTTTAGCAGGATAGACCAAGAAAAAAGAAGACTCAAATTACTAAAATAAAAAATGAAAGCGGGGTCATAATATCTATTCTATAGTAATATAAAATTTTATATGATTACTATGAACAATTTTATGTCAACAATTGGATAACCTAGATAAAATGGAAAATGGAAAATTTTCTAGGAACACAAAACTGACCAAGAGTAAATGATAAGGAAATAAGAAATATAAGTAGACCTATGGCTAGTAAGAAGACAGTAATCAAACATTTCCCAATAAAGAGAAGTCCTGGACATGATAGATTTACTAGTAAAACGTACCAAACATTTAAAAAAAATACCAATCTTTCTCAAACTTTTCCAAAAAATTGAAGAGAGAAGGCTTCCAAACTCAATCTGTGAGACCAGCATTAACATGATACCAAAGCCAGACAAAGACAATACAAAAAAAAAGTTATGTATAGACTAACATCCCTTATGTACCTTGATGCAAAAATCCTCAACAAAATACGTCAAAACAGAATTCAGCAGGATTATATACCATGACCAAGATATATTTATTTCTGGAGTGCAAGGGAAACTCAACATACAAAAAATGGTCAATGTAATATGCCACAGAAAAACTCAACATACAAAAAGTGATCAATGTAATATGCCACAGGGACAGAATGTAGCAAAAAACAAAACAAAACATACATGATCATCTCAATTGATACAGAAAAAGAATTTGACAAAACTCAACAGTCTTTAATAATACTCAACAAACTAGAACAGAAGGAAACTACTTTAAGATAGTAAACACCATACATGAAAAACCCACAGCAAGCATCATACTCCATGGTGAAAAGCTAAAAGCTTTTCCTCTAAGTCAGGAACAATGAAAGGATGCCTGCTTTTACCACTTGTATTCAACATAGTACTGAAATTCTAACTAGAGCAATTAGAGAAATAATAGAAATAAGAGCATCCAAATTTGTTGGGAAGAATTAAATATGTAAAAAATTAAGGATTACACAACACACACACACACACCCCCCCCTGACAGAACTAACAAATGAATTCAGTAAAGTAGCAGGATACAAAGTTAATATAAGAAATCAGTTGCTTTTTTATACTGTTTTACATTTACCCTCAAAATGCACATTTGTCATAAATTCTCAATATCCTGAATATATAATATTAAAAGAGCTCTATCGGAAAAAGGCTACTATTAAGTGCTCAGTACCTCTTTTTGAGGTGCTTTACTCCTTTGTAGAAATCTCAAAAATAAGGCTTTCCAACTAAGATGTCTTGATCCGCATTAAGGCACAGGCTAACCAGATAACACCTGACAGAGATACCTCCATATAAGATCATCTTTGACTGGCAATTCTACCTCCCACTTCTGTAAGCCCTCCTTCAACCCTGAGAGTTGGCCATTTTAATAGGGTGCATTCTGTTGTTAGAGATGAATTCCCCATGATTACTACATTTGTAATGTTTACACTAGGCTTGTTATCACATTTCATATTATACAATTCTATTTTCTTTTAATTTAAATTTCTTTCTATTCATTACGTATCTTTTTAGTCTCCATGAAAAGCTCAAGAGTTGATAGGCTATAAGTACAAGTTGTCATAGAGAAAGTGAGGTGAAATCAACATTATGAGAATGCTTAAGAAGAGAAACAAAACAAAAATGGAAGTTGTTAACATTTACCTTATTCCTCTAAGGAGCGACTTACTTACCCCTCATTACAAGAATAATGAGCCTGTGAACCAAACTTGTAACTTCCATTTACATAGACTACTTGGCCATTTACAGGTTCTCCTAGCTGTGAACATAATTTTCCTAAAAGAAAAAAATTCAAATTTGTTGTTTTATACCAATTTCAAAACAAATTTGAATGGAAATCAAAATTCTACATTGTTCTTAATATAAATTCATGGAACTTTTTTCTTTCTTTAACTATTAAAAGGCAAAACTTAAAATTCACATTTACCAAGACAACCAACTGCCAAATAAAAGATTTCCTGGAGATTTTTAAAGCCTTAAAAAAAATTACTATCTAAAATCTATATTCAAATGAGAAAACCATCATTGTAATAGTAAAATATGAACCCTAAAATGTGAGAAAATCTCTAGAGCAATAAAAAGAAAAGTTCTGTTTACTTACCTGTACAAGCCTCCTGGAGAGGTGTCCATGTGTTATCAGACTGACAAACAGCACTGGTAGGAAGAAGAGGTGTAATAGGTGTATATCCTGGGCGACACTTAAATTCTATTTGGTCCCCAGGCTGATAAAGGTTTTTAGAATTACCCTTGAGCATCATAGATTCGTATCTTGGTGGATCATCACAAGCATCTGGAAATAACAGAATCAAAACGTGAAAATAAAGTATTTTCTCATTTTTACCAGCCAAGGACTATGGCCTGGCAGCAGGTAGGTAGTACAGAATAAATGGAAATGCCCTAGGCAAGATTTTAAATGACTGTTCTCTGCTTTTACACAAGTGGTCCTAGTAGTGGAGGATGTGGCGTACCTGCTTTAAACAACATAATGCTAGATTTGGTTTGTTGTAGAATAAGGTGAATATTCACTCAACAGTAAACTGAAGAGACAGCAGTAATGTTTATGGTTTTAAAATATAGTTATAGGTATGTGTCCTTCCTCATTTTTCCTAAATTCATTTCATAGTCACCTCTCCCCTAAGAAGACTTCTATAGTATATAGTACATAGTACTCTGGCCAGATTACTCTTCCATAGTTTGAAACACAACTGATGATGACTTGTCATTTCAGGCTCAGTGTTCTCAGAAGGCAAGCTCTTGGAAGCCAGGGATCATAGGCCTTCCTTTTCTACTACACCCTGTACCCAGAGGATGTTCAAGAAATGCTATGGCAGGAGGTGAATACTACAGAAGCATTGTAGATTTCACAGATCAAAATAAATATAAACCAAAGTATTTCAAAATATGACTTCATTTCATATGCTTCATATCAGTAAATTGAACATTTTATAAGAGAATAGATGCCATTTAAATATCAAATTTTATAATTTTGACATTTTAAGTATAATTTAATCTTCCTTCACAGATCAATCAATCATGCATGATCTCAGGAGTTTCCTGATGTAGCTGTTGGGCTGTGTATCAAATATATTCCTTCAGTAAAGCTACTATATTGCTGTACTTTTAGAATTTTTACTTTCGGGTATTTTTTTGGGGGGGGTAGTTTCTTTCTTTCTAGAATAGTGTCATTTCTTCTTCAGCAATTCCTGTTATTTTAGATTATCTATGGGCTTGAAAACCTAACAAATCTGTTAGAATTATTCTGTAAAAGAAGGTGATGGACACATCAAGTAAAATTCTAAAGGGCTAAAAGAATGCAGTCTTATCTAAAACGTTAATGATATAGGAAGAAAAAAGATCGATCTATTTTGATCCCTGAGGTACCTTCCTGTCTTACTCCTTGGATTGGTCTTACTTCAGATTGAGAGACTGGTCAAGAGAACTCTTAGCAAGTGAAATTTTACTTAGGTCATATCATATTCTAGATTCTAAAATTCTCTCTATATGCACAGTCCAACATTCTATTTCCATCATGTCCTGATATTCACCTATTGTCAAAATATTTTCAGCATTTCCACTGATATCTGAATGTTCCTCAATCGACTGCCCAAAAGAAAACAGAAGCAAAAAGGAAACCGAATGTCCTAGTAATTAAAAGCATTGTTTAAAAAGACTATTAGTATAGAGGTGAGTTTTATTAACGACATTACATTTACTGAATATCCTGAGCCAGACATTCTCACTTTCAACAGGAAAACAAACATGGGCTAGAAATGTTATATATTTCCCTTCAGAGACAAATAGATAGCATCATTCTAGAGTTTTCTGAAACCATCAAGAAAGAAATCAAGTAACAGCAACCTGTGATTAAAGTATACAAGTATCCTTCATTTTATGCATTTCATCTCAGTACTACCTTGAAGGCATATAAAAGAAAGAAAATTCTTAATGTGACTTTCACTTGCAGTGCTCTGAATGCATAAAGAAAAGTCAATTGGCTAGTTTGATCTATTCAACTAATTTGAAGCATTTTTTTCCCACTAACGTGAATCATGAAAGACATGATTTAATCAATGCGTAGTATTTAAATTTTCTTTTGGCAATCAGTTGATTACAAGGTTTATATACTGAAATAATTGAGTCCAATATCATACTTTTTTTTCACTTTTACAGTTTAACTTATTAAAAAATATATATTTTTGTTTTTCAATTACAGTTAACATACAATATCATATTATTTTCAGGTATGCGGCATGGTGATTAGACATTTATATAACTTATGAAGTGATCACCTGATAAATCCAGTACCCATCTTACACCATACATAGTTATTATACTACTGACTGTATCACCCATATTATATTTTACATCCCCATGACTATTTTAACTACTAATTTTTACCTCTTAATCCCCTTCCCCCCTTCAACCATTTCCCTAGCCCTACCCCCACCCAGTTTAGCAACCATCAAAATGCTCTCAGCACGTATGAGCTTGTCTATGTTTTGATCATTCATTTATCCTGTTTTTTAGATGCCACATATAAGTGAAATCATATGACATTGGTCTTTTACTACCTGACTTACTCCACTCAGCACAATACCCTCTAGGTCCATCTATATTGTTGTGGATGGCTGGATTTCGTTCTTTTTCATGGCTAAGTAATCTTCAATTGTATGTATGTACTACCTCTTTTTTTTTTAATCTGTTCATCCATTGATGGACACCTAGGTTGCCTCCATACCTTGGCTATTGTAAATAATGCCACAATGAACAAATGGATGCACATGTCCCTTTGAAGTAGTGTTTTGAGTTTCTTCAGTAAGTACCCACAAGTGGGATTACTGGTCCTATTTTGTTTGTTGTGAAAGCCTGTTTGAAGGTCTATTTTGTCTAGTATGAGTATTGCCGCCCCCCAGATTTTCATTTGTTTCCATTTTCATGAAACATCTTTTTCATTCTTTCATTTTCAATCTGTGTGTCTTTCAATTTGAAGTGAGTATCTTATAGGCACCATATGTAAGGGTCTTTTTTTCTTATCCATTCAGCCAGCCTATGTCTTTTGATTGAAGCATTTAATCCATTTACATTTAAAGTAATTGTGATAGATATGTAGTTATTGCCATTTAATTATTCACATTTTTGATCTTTTCTTCTCCTTCTTAAAGAAGTCTAATATTTCTTGTAATACCAGTTTGGTGCTGATGAACTCCTTTAGCCTTTTCTTATCTAGAAATCTCTTTTTCTGTCCTTTGATTCTAAATGATAGCTGGGTTGTAAGTCCTTGCTTTTCATCACTTTGAATATTTCATGCCAATACTTTCTGATAGGCAAAGTTTCTGTTGAGAAATCAGCTGACAGTTTTATGAGAGCTACCTTATAGGTAAGTGACTGCTTTTCTTTTGCTGCTTTAAAAATTATCTGTCTTTAAACTTTGGCATTTTAATTATGACGTGTCTTGGTGTGGACCTCTTTGGGTTCATCTTGTTTGAGACTCTCTGTGCTTCCTGGACCTGGATTTCCTTCCCAGACTAGGAAAATTTTCAGCCATTATTTCTTCAAATATTCTTTCCACCCCTTTCTTTCTCTCTTCTCCTTCTGGAATCCCTGTAATGCAAGTATTAGGAATCTTGATGTTATCCCAGAGATCTTGTTATACTATCTTTAGTTTTTAGAATTCTTTGTTCAGTTGCTATTCTGATTGGGTGATTTCCACTATTCTGTCTCCCTGGTTGGTAATCTGTTCTGTATTAACTAATCTGATGTTGATTTCTTCTAATATAGTCTTCATTTCAGTTATTGTATTCTTCATCTGTGATCAGGTATTACATTTTCTATCTCTTTGTTGAAGAGCTCTCTAAGTTCCTCTATTCTACTATCAAATTTGATGAACAGCCTTATGACTATTTCTTTGAATTCTTTATCAGGCAAATTACTTATATCCATTTAATTAGGGTTTCCCTCTGGAGATTTTTTTGTTCCTTCATTTGGGGCTTATTCTTCTGTCTCCCCATTTGACTTTCTGTGTTTGCTCCTGTGAGTTGGATGAAATAGCTCTCTCTCCCAGTCTTGACAGTGTGGCTTCTGTGTAGACTGACTGTGTGTCAAATAGTTTGGGCAGGGTGGCTGTAGTCAAAGTGGGTGTGTGTGGTGCCTGGTGTACAGTCTGGTCTGAAGGAGTGGGTTCTGGGTAGGATAGCCTGAAGTGCATGCTTCCTGCCCTTCTAATCTGAGTAGAGCTGCCTGGTGTAGACAGGGCTGCTGAGTGCATGCTTGGTATGCCCTGTTTCTTTAATTGTTTGTTATCAGAGCAGGATCTGGGCAGGGCTGCTCTGAATGCTTGGATTTCAACTCCTTATTAGCTCCGCCCTTCCTCTTTGTTGGGCAGTATTGTGAAAGTGCATGGTCATACTTTGCTAGTTATGCACCCATTCCAGGAGGGGCAGCCTTCAGCTAGTGTACTGCAGCATTCCGCTCACTCTGCATGGAGCAGCCCTGAATGTTGGTACTGCAAAGTTTTACTAGCTCCACACTTCTTTGGGAAGGGCAGCCCCACATGTGTGAGCAGCAGTGCCCCACTATCTCTGCAGTTTTTCTGGATGGGTCCTGTGTGTTTACCACAGTGTTTTGGTAGCTCCACCCTTTCTCCTAGCGGGCAGCTGCGCGTGAGCACACAGTAGTGCCTCACTATCTGTGCACTTTCTCTGGAAAAGGTAGCCCTACAGATGGGCACCATAGCATTTTGCTAGCTCCACACTCTCTCCAGGTGTGGGAGCCCTGTGTGCAAGCACAGTTTAGTGAGTGCATAAAGCAGCATCCTGCTATACCTTTTGGATCAATCCTTTGGTGTAGCAGCTTCTTGCATATATGCTATAGGGCCCTCCTGTTTCAGCTGGATATACGTATGGGAAGAGTGTCTGAGGATGCACTACAGTGCCCTGCAGGTTGGTCAGAGAACCCAGATGGAGCTTTTGGCCACTATACACATGCAAGGTAAATGTAAACAATGGCTTCACCAGTCCTAGGTTGTTCCCTCAGCTCTCAGAGAGTTCCTGTAGTTCTCCAACCTTCTCTATATTCTCTCTTGCTTCCTCTCTCGCTCTTTCACTCACTTTCTCTCTTTCTCCTGCTTGTTGTGCATAAGTTATTCAATTGGCTCACAGTTGTCTCTCAGCGGAATAGCTTTCACTGTAGGTGTACATTCAATGTGTTCTTAGGAGGGGGCAAGCTCAGTGTCCATCTACGCTGCCTGCCATCTTGCACTGGTTTTCCAATTCTTCATAATTTAGTCTAGGAAGGTTGTGGATTCCTGAGAATTTGTCCATTACTTCTAGGTTATCAAACTTGGTGGTGTATATCCTTTCATAATATTCTCATATAATCCTTTGTACTTCTGTGGTGTCCATTGTAACTTCTTCTCTTTCATTTCTGATTTTTTTTTATCTTTTCAAAAAACCAGCTCTTTGTTTTATTAATTTTTTTCTATTATTTTTTCTCTACTTCATTTATTTCCACCCTGATTTTTATTCTTTTATTCCTTCTACTGATTTTGAGCTTTACTTATTCATATATTTCTAGTTCTTTAAGGTGTAATATTAGATTGTTCATTTGAGATTTTTCTTGTAGACTTGTAATACTTATAAACTTCTCTCTCAGTATCATTTTTGCTGCATCCCCCAAATTTTGATATGTTGTATTTTCACTGGTCTCTACATTTTTTTTGTCCTCTTATTTTTTCTTTGACCCCAAATTAGTTCAGTAGCATGTTGTTTAATCTACACCTATTTGTGTTTTTTTCTCAGCTTGCTTCTTGTAATTTCTAGTTTCATACCACTGTGGTCGGGAAATTTGCTTGGTATGACTTCAGTCTCCTTAAATTTATTGAGAACAATTTTGTGCACCAACATGTGGTCTATGTTTGAGAATGTTCCATGCTCACTAAAAAGAATGTTTATTCTATTGTTTGGGGAAAGGAAGTTCCATAAATATCAATTAAGATCATATACACTAATGTGTCATATTTAAGGCCAATATTTCCTCATTGACTTTCTGTCTGGATGGTTTGTCTATCATTGTCAATGGGTCCCCTACTATAAGTAACTATATTTTTGTCAGTTTTTCCCTTTAGGTCTGTTAGCAATTGCTTTATACCTTTTGATGATCTTGGGTTGGGTGCATACAAAATGATAAGTGTTATGTCTTCTTGATGAATTGTCCCCTTTATCATTATAAAATATCCATCTTTGTCCCTTGTTACGTTTTTTTTTTTTTTATCTTGAAATCTATTTTGTCTAATATAGGTATGCGTATACTCGCTTTTCTCTGGATGCTATTTGCTTGAAGTATCATCTTCCACACTTTCACTTCGAGCCTATATTTTCCTTTGGAGCTAAGAGAAGTCTCCTGAAGGCAATATAAAGTTGAGTCTTGTTTTTAATCCATCCCACTACTCTGTGCCTTTTGATTAGTGAGCTCAGTCCATTTACATTTAAGGTGATTACTGATATATGAGGTCTTACTACAGTCATTTTATGTTTTGTTTTCTGGTTGCTTTGTATCTCTCATTGTTTCTTTTCCCTTGTGATTCTGTCTCTTTCATTTGATAATTTTCTATGATTTTTTTGTCCTTTTCCTCTTTTTTATATTTTGTGTCTCAGCACTGTTTTGTTTGTTTTGTGGTTACCTCTAGTAACAGTCCTTTCTTATCTCTCATTTTCATTCACCTATACCCTTCAGTCTTTTTCGACCTCCTCTTTTGATTTTCTTGTCAGAAATTATCCTTCAATATGCTATGCATTGGTTACCAAATTGCAGGAATTGTAGTTATTTTTAATGCTCCCTTTCCTCTTTAACCTTTATGTTATAATTATTTAATAACCTATTCTAAAGTTTCCTGCTTCTGTCAATCATATTATTCAATGTTTTGTATACTTTTGTCTTTTTGCTTCTGGTAGAAGAGCTCCTTTCAACATTTCTTGTAATGGAGGTTTTCTGGTGGAAAATTTTCTCACCTTTTGTTTGACTGGGAAAGCCTTTATTTCTCCTTCACATTGAAAAGATAACTTTGCTGCATATATTACCCTTGACTGATGATTCATCTCTTTCAATATTTTGAATATTTCCTTCCACTATCTCCTGTCTTGTAATGTTTCTACTGAGAAATCTGATGATAATCTAACAGGACTTCCTTTGTAGGTTATAGAACTTTTTCCTCGGCTGCCTTTAGAATCCTCTGTCAATTTTTGATGATTTGAATAAAATGTGTCTTGAAGAATGAATTTGGTATTCATGCAGTTAGGTGTTCTGTTAGCTTTGCCTATTTTAAAGTCCAGTTATTTCCCTAAGCTTAGGTAGTTCTCATCAGTCATCTCTATGAATAGGCTTTTTCTTCTCCTCTCCCTCTCTTCTTCTTCTGGATCTATTTTCCTTATGTTGCCTTTTTTAATACAGTCAGATAGTTTTCATGAAGTTCTTTCTTTATATTTTTAACTTTTTGTTCTCTCTTTACTCCCTCCTGGATCATTTCTAGATTTCTATCTTTGAGCTCACTAAGTCTCTCTTCCATCTGCACTGATCTATTTCCAGTAGTCTCTAATGCAGTCTCTAATGCATTCCATAATTAGTCTCTAATTATTGAGAATTTCTGTTTGGTTATTTTTTATAGTTTCAATCTCTTTGGTAAAGTATCTCTTTTGTTCATTAATTTTATTCCTGAGCTCATTAAACTGTCTTTCTTAGTTATCTTGTATATCATTGAGTTTCTTCATAACTACAATCCTAAATTCTCCATCATTTAAATCACAGTCCACCATGACTTTGAGATTTGGTTTCTGGAGACTTTTCATTTTCTTTCTGGGCTTCTGGTTACCTTGTTTTTTTCATAGTATTTGATGGATTGTTTCTCTGTCTGTGCATTTGAGGTAGTGGTCTTTTTTCTTGTTAATATATTGTGTTGCTATTAACAATTCTGCAAGTTGATAGGTTCTGGTGCTTTCTTTTGTTTTCCAGTAGATGGTAGTAAAGTGCAAATTCTTGTTTTCTCTTACCCGCACTATTTGTGTCTATGGGATTGGAGTGGATCAGCATAGCTTTGCATGAATAAAAATGCCCCGTACTCACTGAAATGGTGGGTTGCCCTTCTGTGACCAACTTGTGTCAGTCATGGGGCACAAGTGTGGCGGGAAATGTGGAGGCGGGTAGAACCAGTTTTATGAGTTCCCAGAACTACCTCCTATTTCTGATGTGTTTTCCACCGGGCTCTGTGGGGTGTGTGGGGCAGAGGAGTTGCAAGTTCATAGTGTGGCAGCTCTGCCCCTTCTAGTAATGGCAGTTGGCCCCACTGTGTTGTTTCCAGCTTCCTAGCCCACCTCTACCCAGCTCTTCCACAATGAGGAGCGTGGAAAGATGTCTTTTCTGGGAGAGAAACTGCTTCTGACTCTCTCATGCTCCAGGCCATGTAAAGGCTGCTGCTCGACCTATGCGCAGCTACTGCTTTCGCTGGAGCCATGTGGCGGGCCAAACTGCATCAGCGGCCACTGTCCATCCTTCTCCCCAGCCTGCCTCCTGTACTTCTTCCAGTACTCCCACTTTAGA
Organism: Pteropus medius; assembly: GCF_902729225.1. NCBI lineage: Eukaryota > Metazoa > Chordata > Mammalia > Chiroptera > Pteropodidae > Pteropus > Pteropus medius. The sequence goes on along the minus strand of NW_024344371.1, from coordinate 117,561 downwards.
TGTCCCACTGTGTGGATCTTTCAGACATGTTGGTGTTTTGAGCAGGGGATCTTTTGTTGAGTTACAGTTGTCCATCCAACTTATTATAAATTTAATGGGAGAAACAAGGAGTCTCTTCACTCTTCCATGAAGCTTATGTCACTACCATTCATTTCTCAAACTGCTACCATAAGGATATTGCTATGATACAGTGACTAATGCTCTTCCTAGTCAAATGCTTTTCGATGGCCACCCAATGCCCTCAAGGTAATGTCTAAGGCTCCTTAACAAGGCTCACAAACGTTTAAAATCTGTGATTATCAGGACCCTACTCACTCTTGCACACTATTCTCAATTCCTTGTAGTGTCCATTAAATTACTAAAATTACTTTAGCACGCTAGGCCTCCATACAACATTTTACTTCTGCTTTGACCAGACAACCTACCATTCTTCCCACCCACTTATCCTTCAGATTCATTTTAGGTGACACTTCCTTGTAGCTCTTGACAGCTCGAACTCAAAATATTGAGTTAAGTGTCCTCATGTTGCCCTAACTTTCTTCACTATAGCACGTTTAATATCATAACTGTTTATTATTTATACTCCCCAGACTGTCATCTTCTTAAGTGCCTCATTCATCACTACATTTCTAGTACCTAATGTCAGAGCTGAATGAGCACCAGTACCCGTTCTATATACTCTTAGATCAAAATTCTTTACTGTTCAGTTGACTTGTTCTTAAGATATGTCCAAATCATAATTCTTTTTGTTACTATTTTCATGCTTGTAGTCATTCATTTTTTTCATTTACTTATAGACATTTCCCTTATCAGTTTTTCTTTCACATTAAAATATTTATTAGTTTATTATGAACCCATTCTCCTTTACTGCTATGATTAGAAATAATATTTTAATATTATCAAAGGTGAACTCCAAATACTAGGTGTTATCTTTTTTGCTAAAGTATGGTAATGAAAGATTCTAGTACTTCCTTCTTCAATAATACTGATGGTATTTATAACTTTATTTTATTTTTTCTTTTTTTTAAATTAAGTTTATTGGGGTAACATTGATTAATAAAATTATATAACTTTCAGGTGTATATTATCATTTGACTTCTGTATATTCTATTATGTGTTTACCACCCAAAGTCCAGTTTCCTTCAGTTACCATATATTTGATCCCTTTTACCCACTTCACCCTCCCCCTATTCCCCTACATTTGAATCTCTTTAGCCCATCCACCTCCCCACTCCTCCCCCACCCCACTAGTAACCACTGGTCTACAGTCCTCTGGTACCCCTAGCCTATAGTCCATGTCTATGAGTCTCTGTTTGATTGTCCTGCTTATTTATTTGTTGCTTTTAGGTTTATATTCCACATATAAGTGATTGCATGTGATTTTCAACTTTTTCTGTCTGGCTTACTTCACTTAGCATAATTATCTCGAGTTCCATCCATGTTGTTGCAAATGGCAATATTTCATCTCTTATTATGGCTGAGTAATATTCGGTTGTATATATCTACCACAGCTTCTTTAGCCAAACATCTATCATAGGAAACTTCAGTTGATCCTATGTCCTGGCCACTGTGAATAATGCTGCTATGAACATCGGTGTGCAAATATCTTTTCGAATATGAGTTTTCAATTCTTTGGGGGTAAATATCCAGTAGAGGGATTGCTGGATCACATGTTAGATTAATTCTCAGATTTCTGAGGAACCTCCATACTGTTTTCCATAGTGGCTGTACCAATTTGCAGTCCCACCAGCAGTGTATGAGGGTTCCTTTCTCTGCATCTTCTCCAACATTTGTTATTACTTGACCTGTTGATTATAGCTATTCTAACAGGTGTGAGATGGTATCTCATTGTAGTTTTGATTTACATTTCCCTAATAGCTAGTGATGTTGAGCATCTTTTCAAATATTTGTTGGCCATTTGTATGTCCTCTGGGGAGAAGTGTCTGTTCAGATCCACTTCCCATCTTTTGATTGGATCATTTGTTTTTTTGTTGTTATTGAGTCGTATGAGTTCTTTGTATATTTTGGATATTAGGCACTTATCGGAGGTGTTGCTTGCAAATATATTTCCCCATTCAGATGGTTCTCTCTTTACCTTGTTGACCATTTTTTTTGCTGAGCAGAAGCTTTTTAATTTGATATACCCCCATTCATTTATTTTAGCTTTACTTGTCTTGCTTTTGAGTTCAAATTCATAAAATCCTCTTTAAGTCCAAGGTCCTTGAGTTTAGTTCCTATGTTTTCTTTGATGCATTTTATTGTTTCAGGTCTTATATTCAGGTCCATAATCCATTTTGAGTTACTTTTGGTGTGTGGTGAAAGACAACAGTCTAGTTTCATTCTTTTGCAGGTGGCTTTACAGTTTTCCCAGCACCATTTATTGAAGAGGCTTTTCTTTCTCCACTGTATGTTTTTGGCTTTTTTGTCAAAAATTATTTGCCCATATAAATATAGGTTTACTTCTGCACTCTCGATTCTGTCCCACTGGTCAGTGTGTCTGTTTTGCTGCCAATACTATGCCATTTTGATTACTACCACTTTGTAGTATAATTTGAAGTCAAGCAGAGTGATGACTCCAGGCTCGTTCTTTTTTCTCAGGATGACTTTGGCAATTTGGGGCCTTTTGTGCTTGCATACAAATCTGATGATTTCTGGTTTTATTTCTTTAAAAAATGCCAATAGGGTTTTGATGGAGATTGCTTTAAATCTGTATAATGCTTTAGGTAATAAGGTCATTTTAACTATGTTGATTCTTCCTATCCAGGACATAGAATATCTTTCCATTTTTTTATATCTTCTTCAATTTCTTTTAATAGGATCTTATAGTTTTCATTATATAGGACCTTCACTTGTTCGTTAAATTTATTCTTAGGTATTTTGTTCTTTTTGCAAAAGGAATTATTTTGTCCACTTCTTTTTCTGACACGTCATTATTAGAGTATAGGAAAGCTATGGATTTTGAACGTGGATTTTTTATCCAGAGACTTTACTGTATTTGCTTATTGTTTCTAGCAGTGTTCTTGTGGAGTCTTTTAGGTTTTCTATATAGAGAATCATGTCATTTGCAAGTAGGGACAGTTTGATTTCTTCGTTTCCTATTTGGATGCCTTTTATATCTTTCTCTTATCTAATTCCACTCGCTAGGACATCCAATGTTATATTGAATAACGGTGGCGATAGTGGACAGCCTTGCCTTGTTCCTGATCTTAGAGGGAAATTTTTTAGTTTTTCACCATTACGTATAATGTTGGCTGACGGTTTGTCATAATGGCCTTTATTATGTTAAGGTACTTTCCTTCTATACCTATTTTGTTAAGTGTTTTGATCATAAATGGATGTTGTATCTTGTTGAAGGCTTTTTCTGCATCTATCGATATGATCATATGATTCTTATTTTTTAATTTGTTTATGTGGTGTATCACATTAATCGATTTGCTTATGTTGAACCATCCCTGTGCCTCTGGGTTGAAGCCCACTTGATCATGGTGTATAATCTTTTTAATATGATGCTGTATTCGGTTTGCTAGTATCTTATTTAGAATTTTTGCATCTGCGTTTATCAGAGATATTGGTCTTTAGTATTCTTTATTTGTGTTATCCTTGCCAGGTTTTGGTATCAGAGTAATATTGGCTTCATAAAATGTGTTTGGAAGTATTGCCTCCTCTTCAATTTTTTGGAAGTGTTTGAGAATAGATATTAAATCTTCTTTGAATGTTTGGTAGAATTCACTAGTAAAGCCATCTGGTCCTGGACTTTTGGTAGGTTTTTGATGATTGTTTCAATTTCTATACTGCTGATCCATCTATTTAGATTTTCCAGTTCTTCTTGATTCAGTCTAGGAAGGTTGTATTTTTCTAAGTACTGGTCCATTTCTTCCAGGTTATTATATTTGGAGTGATATAGTTTTTCATAGTATTCTTGTATGATCCTTTGTATTTCTATGCTATCAGTCATAATTTCTCCTCTTTCATCCCTGATTTTGTTTATTTGTATCCTTTCTCTTTTTTCTTTAGTGAGTCTAGCCAGGGGTTTGTCAATTTCATTAACCTTCTCAAAGAACCAGCTCTTTGTTGCATTTATTTTTTCTATTTTTTTGTTTGTTTTCAACTTCATTTATTTCTGCTCTAATTTTGAATATTTCTTTCCTTCTGCTGCCTTTAGGCTTCAATTCTTCTTCCTTTCTAGTTTTTTAAGATGAATCGTTAGGTTGTTTATTTGGGCTCATTCTTGTTTTTGGAGATAGGCCTGTAATGATATGAACTTTCCTCTTATGACCACTTTTGCTGTGTCTCAAAAGTTTTGATATGTTCTACTATCATTATCATTCGTTTCTATGTATCTCTTAATCTTTTTTATTTCTTCCCTGACCCAGTTATTCAAATAGCATGTTGTTTAATCTCCATGTATTTGTGTTTCTTCCTGATTTCTTTCTGCAGTTGATCTCTAGTTTCAAAGCATTGTGATCAGAGAATATGGTTGGTATGATTTCAACCCTCTTATATTTGTTGAAGCTATCTCTGTGTCCCCGTATTTGGTCGATTCTTGAGAATGTTCCATGTGCACTAGGGAAGAATGTATAAACAGCTGTTTTGGAATGGAAGGCTCTGTCAATGTCAATTATGTCCATTTGGTCTATGTATCATTTAAGGATGTTATTTCCTTATTGATTTTCTGTTTGGACGATCTGTCCATATCCGACAGTGGGGTATGTAGGTCCTCCACTATGATGGTGTTTTGGTTCGTTTCTCCCTTTAGTTCTGTAATTGCTTTACATATTTTGGGGATCCCTTTTTGGGAGCATAGATATTAATAAGTGTTATGTCTTCTTGGTGTATGATTCCCTTTATCATTATGAAGTGTCCCTCGGTATCTTTATCTTTTTCATTTTGAAGTCTATTTTGTCTGATATTAGTACTGCTACTCCCGCTTTTCTCTGAATGCCATTTGCTTGAAATATCATTTTCCACCCTTTCACTTTCAGTTTATATTTGTTTTGGAACTGAGATGTGTCTCCTGGAGGCAGCATATGGTTGGGTTTTGTTTTTTTGATCCATTCTGCAACTCTGTGCCTTTCTGTTGGTGAGTTCAGTCCATTTACATTTAGGGTGATTATTGAAATATGAGGTCTTTTCATAGACATTTTATCTCTTGCTTTCTGGTAGCTCAGTGTTTCCATTGCTTCTTTTTCCCTGTGTTTCTGTTTTGTTTATTTTTGTTGGCTTTTGTGGGGTTTCCCTCTGGTTCTTCTTGTTTTATGTTATATACTTTAGTTCTGAATTTTTGGTGTGTGGTCACCATTATGAATACGAAAAGGATAGTTATATATATATATACAGTTGTCCATTTTCTTCTGCACGTGCCTTATCTCCATTCCCCTTTGAGAATCTGGATCTTTGAATCTCTCTCTTTTCAGTCATTGTTATCTCAATTTGTCCCTGTCTGCTGAATGTTCATTACGATCTTGTTATAACAATTCTCTTCTTATTATTTAAGCTTATAATGCCCTGTTTTTAGTAAGGATTGCACTCCTCTGCTTCTATTTGCGTGATAGTCGCTTTACTCCTAATTATGTATTTTTTTGTCATTTTGTTTTAGATGAACTGATGCCTTTCAGTATTTCTTGTAATGCAGGCCTCGTAGTGGAGAATTCCCTCAATTTTTGTATGTCTGGAAAGGTCTTAATTTCTCCTTCATATCTAAAGGAGAGCTTAGCTGGAAACATTATTCTAGGCTGGTAGTTCCTTTCACTTAGTAGTTTAAATATTTCATTCCATTCCCTTTTGGCTTGTAACGTTTACGCTGAGAAGTCTGAGGATAATCTAATGGATTTACTTTTATAAGTTACCATTTTTTTCTCGCTGGCTGCCTTCAGAAGTCTATCTTTGTCGTTGATTTTTGATAACTTTCATACAATGTGTCTTGGTGAAGGCCTTTTTCGGTTGAGATAATTGGGTGTTCTGTTGATTTCTTGAATTCCAATCTCTAGCTTATTCCTTAGATTTGGGTAATTCTCGTCAACTATTTTCTGAAAATGTTTTCTAGTCCCTGCTCCTTTTCCTCACCTTTGGTAATGCCCATTGTTCTTATGTTTCCTCTACTGAAGGTATCAGCTAGTTCTTGAATTTCTCTTTCATTATTTTTTATTCTTTGGTTTCTCTCTTTTTCCTTCTGATTTATTTCTAGATTTCTGTCTTCGATATGACTATTCCTTTCCTTCATTTGGTCGACTCTATTTCCCAACCTTGCCATTTCATTTTTCAACTCTTGCAGTGTGGTTTTTATCTCCAGAATATCTATTACTTTCTTCTTGAGGGTTTCAATCTCCTTGCTCTACTCATCCAGTTGTTTTTTCAATTCCTTAAATTGTTGATATGACTCGTTTCGGATCTCACTGAGTTTCTTCAGAAGTATCATCCTGAATTCTCTGTCATTTAAGTCGCATACTTCTATGTCTGTAAGCTTATTTTCTGGAGATTTTTCTCTTTCTTTCTGAGATACCTTGTCATTTTGGTTGTCCATGGTATTTAATGGTCTATTTCTCTGCCTGGGCATTAATGGAAGTGTATTGTGTTGTTTTTCTAGAAAGAAGATATATTATATATAAAGGTATCTCTTTAGCCTGTTGGAAAAAAGGCGCCTTTTTTTGGTTTCCAGTAGGTGGCGTCTAAGCCTCTTGGATCCCTGCTTTGTATAAAGCCTTAAAACGCCATTTAAGAAAAAAAAAATTTGTAGTTATTTAATCGTGCTTGCTACCCTCAGTTTCAGATCCTGTTGACAGTCTTGGTAGGGTTTGCTCAGATTCCCATGGGGTTCCGCGGTAATCAGACTCCGGGGTATGGGGGGAGGTGCCATCTGAGTTGGAGTGTGGCGGCTGCAGCACAGCTGTTTTGCACCCAGGGTCGGTAAAAATCAGCTGCTTCTCTGCTGTCTCCTCTGCTTCTCTGTCCTCTGACCTGATGTCTGGGCCTTTCCACCCAGCGTGGCAGCTCATAGCAGACCCAGGCTTGGCTGTTCAGGGAAGTTCCCGTAACTTCACCCCTCCCACTTCTCCTGCAGGGAGCTCGGGGGGCTATGAGAGGCAGCTTCTTTATTACTACTGGTCCATCGCCAGACACCGGGGATTCTGACCTGTGGTAGCTCTTATGCGCAGATCCCACGCTCAGATGTGCTGGTGTGCAGTTTGGGTGTGTTTTTTTTGTTGAGTTTTAGATGTTCAGCTTATTGTTGTTTCAAGGGGAGAGATCTGGGGACATCTCTCACTCTACCATGTTTCCCCATGTTCCTTTATAACTTTAAAATTGCAAATATTAAGCACTACCTGTGCCAACCATTGTTTTAAGTGCTTTTTACTAACTTAAACTTCATAATCACATAGCACAGTGTGTCCCTCATAGTCGCTATTCAAGAAACTTTGGTGCTCAATGTACCACTGCTGTCAAACAGAAAACAATGGTGAAGGATATACTATAATGAATATTTAAAATCATCATTTTGAAGATTTATGCACTGGAGAAATTCGGGGCCATGTAATGTCTTTTGTTGCCTATCTCCCAGTGTCCGGCAACCTAGCAATTGACAGGATAAGGACTGCTGTCTTTGCATTGTAATATGCAGACTTAGAAAACTACTGTGTAAGCACGTGTTGACCTTGTCTTCTTTAATTAGAAAGAAAGAAAAGACAATAGGCAGAAGACACCACACATAACAGGAGATTTGGGTTTTATCCAAAAAAGCAAACTTCTCCTGGAGAAATGAGATTGGTCTCCAAAATTTGACAAATGTTCTCTGCTGCTACTTTAAACCATTTGGCCACTACCTCTGAAATGGCAAGCCTCCCAGGCACAACATTGTCTGCTTACAGAACCTTCTCCACCTGAGCTGCTTCGAAGGTAAAATGTTTATTTTATCCACATATGTTCCCTTCCCAGCATATTGAGTTCTCATTTTTTTACTTTCTCTAAGTTTTAGTTTATCCCGATTTTACCTTTTAATCTTCAACTTAACCTTGTTTTTCCTCCTCTTCATTTCTAGTTTTGCCACCTTCCCTGTTGGACCCTATTCAATTTATCTATCCTCTATTGCAAAAGCTCTCAACAGCTCCTTCAGCTGCTAGCTTTAGGTCTATTCTAAAGTTAATTCTTCTTTTAAAAATTCCTCTCATTTCCTTCTTACCACCATGGTTGCCTCCCCTCCCCCCATAGAAATGAACTTTTTAATCATCAATTACAACATATCTGGAGTGTCTACAGGCCTGCAGACTTTTCATTAACAGGGAAAGACAGAAGGAATTTTTCCTGGGCTCCAAGTCCCAGCTGACGTTATACTTAATTTCCTGGTACTTAATAGCTATAAAAATATGTTGAGACCAAGGCAAAAAATTGGGCATTGGCAACCACAAGTGTGACAAGACAGACAGGACCTCTGTATTCTAGTGGAGAAAGAACAGAAGAGTTTTGGAAGAGTGATAAGTTAAGGGGTTTTTAAGCTGGAGTGGGTGTTTCTCACTGATGTAGTTTGCCTAGAGAAGTCCCTGAGAGTGTAAGATTGCAGCTGAGTTTGAAAAATAAGGAATCCAAAATGCAAGAGGCAGGAGGAGAATGCTTCTAGACTGAAGGAAGAAACATACAGAAGCCGCAGAGTGGCAGTTTGGCCTGTCTGATGAGCAGAAAAGTCCTTCCTTCCACCAGTCATTTGTTAAATGCTGTCAGAGAATCATGCTCCTTCCCTCCAAATCACATCTCTTGGGCTATAAGATGTTGGTATTACGGCATGGTTACCATCCACCACTACCAATAAATTTTAGCAAATATTTACTGATTGCCTACTGTGTGCCTGAAACTGGGGATCTAACAGTGAGCAAAACGCAGTCCCTGTTAACCTTTGTGTGTGTGCATGCTTGCAGACAGACAAATAGAGAAATAAGGATCATGAAAATAGGAAGGGCCTATTATGGCTCACCAGTGTATCCTCAAGACCAGCACAGGACCTGGCACATGCAAGGCTGCTGCTAAGAAAAGAATGCAGCATATAAACTTCTACATGTAATGAGAGCCTAAAAATAAGTTGGGCATAGAATCCCACATGCATATAAAGATAAAAGGAAATACACTAGACTTTAAGAATGGCTGTCCTTTGATTGTGTATGTTTTATAAAATAAGCATGTTTTCTTAGCATACATATATTTTAATACTCATTATTTTCAATAAAACACGAATCAAACTTAGTGGATGGCCTTCTACTTTAGTTTATGAGCTGTTAGGAGAAAACTCTGTTAACGTTATTTATCGATCATTTCTTAAGAGTCTCATTTCTTAGTAGGTTTTTCTAGGTTGTTTTGCATTTCCCCTCAAACAGGACCCAACCTAATTAAGAAAAAGAAAGAAAGCAAGAAAAGAAAAGGAAAGAAAGAAAAAAGAAAAATAACGTCCAAAAGACATTAGGGAATAGAATAGGATACTGCCTATATTGATTTATGGGCGTGGCGGGGGGGCAGGAAACCAAGCTAAACCAAAACAAAACAGCCTGCACACCTGCACAGCAAACCATTACGATTTGGGGGCCACAAGGAGCCTATTACCTTTATATACAAAAAGCACCGTGCGTCATTCCCTCTGAACCCCAGGCACCCAGAACCTGCTCTCACTCAAGGGCTCCACGCACAAGACTCCCCAGATGCCACAAAAAGCAAGCAAAGGGTCCTTGCCCACACTCCATATCGATGGTCTCGCCACTCTCTAAAGCAAGCACCCGGTAACACTGGGACCGTGTTACACAGCCCAACCCGGCCACTCACCAAGGCATCACCCGTCCACCGAATACAGCGCAAATATCCTCAGGGGCACAGAAGGGACCTAACATTCCAGTGCACTCGTGGACGAGCCCTCACCTTGAACGTTCGGTCCGTGCTCCCCAGCCCCTTTGGCTCAATCCCCAAACACCTGCAAACTCGAATTTCAAAGGACACACCTTGGCCCGGGGCAAATACCGGTTACGCCCACCACCGAACAACGTCCGCCGCGCCCACTACGTGGTCCCCACTCCCGCAGATCCGCGCACAGCACAGTCCAGGGAATCTCTGGCTAGGCCTTCACCCCAACTCCCTAACACCCGGGTCGGACCAACCCCGCGCCTCCGACCCGACCCACCAAGCCAAGCTCCCTCCCCGCCCTGGTTCCAGTCGGCCTGTTCCACAGCCCGCTCCAGTTTGCCCTCGGAGCGCACACCCGCTCCAGGCCCCTACCGGAGGATGTGGGTAACAGCAGGACTAGAGCCATCAAAAGGATCCCAAGGAAGCTCCAAGAATCAAAGGGGCTCTCGGGGAGACGGAGAGGTGCAGTGCGCGGCGCGGAAGAAGCCGTCATTTTTGAAGATATCAGCGGGGGACCTCAAAGACAGTAAGAATTTACCTTTTTGAGTGCGGCTATCAGACGCAACAATCCCCAGACTCAAAAAGTGTCAAGCGCTGTACCGCAGGTGGGCGTGGCCTGAGGCGTGACGTTACGGAGCCGGGCGTGGCCAATCGGCCGGCACAAGGCGGGGCCTCGGCGCTAGGCAGTGCTTTTGTCCTGGAGGGAACGGGGCGTGGCCCCGATCGAGATTTAACCCATTCGGGTCCGGTGGGCAGTTCCGACTCCTTCGGCGTCCACATCCAGCTGGCGGTTCTCTGGCTGCTTACCCAACTGGAAGCATCACTGCGGCTTGCGGTAAACAGCTGGTTCACCACTGCGTTCGTAAACAGACAGTTACTATCCCACTTAGGAAGGGTGGAAAAGAAACAGTTGCTGGCGGGAACATGATCGTGCGCTTTCTGGAACGCTAGATTGAAGAATAAAGCGCATCGACCTGAAAGTAGAAACCCAGATCCCACACAGTGGATCGCCCTGGAGCCAACACCCCCTCAGGGCTCCACTTTTGTCCTGAGGCCCCCAGACTGGCAGGTTTACCAAGCAAGGTCTTTGCTTAATCTTCGGCTTCAATCAGGCATAATTACGGACAGTACTTGTGATTTCCTTGGTCGAATGTCTACTTCTGAATTCCATCCAAGCCTGCTAGAATTCTAAATCACAGAGATGTTTGACCATAGGCTCCCAAAACCCTAATGTAAATGATTCTGCCCCTCCTTCGAGAGGACCCCAGGGAAGGTAAATCTTAAACAACGCTGTGACAATAAGCATTGTGGGCCTCGAACTAAGGGCCCTTGCCCTTGAACAAGTAAAAGTTTCATTGAAAAGGAAATATAACTGTGTGGAAAAGGTAAGGACAAGGATCTATTAAGTGCCAAATTCCTGGATGCAATGAATGCCATGATTGGTGGGATGGGTAGGAAATAATGAAGGAGAACTTTTCTGGTGAAAATCTCAATTCTGGAACATTAAAATTGAGCAAGATTTATTTTTAGAGTTGTGAGTAAACCTAAATGACTAGTAAAAGAAAAAATAACATGACGGGTATAAAGAACACGCAGAAAGCGCTGACATTTTCTATTGGCAAAGAACAAAAAGGTGAGTAAACACTGGGAATAGCAGCGACCGCAAATTTTTAGTTTTTAATATAACTTTTCTGTAAGTTAAAAGTTATGATAGACATGACTTTTAAACCACAAATTCCAATTAGAGTTTATCCCAAAGAAATCATCAGAGCTGTGAGCAAGGGTGTATAATTTTGGAAACAATATAAAACCTAGGTGTTTAGTAATAGCATTAAGGAATTTATAGTAGGATGTTTTTATGGGATGGAATTCTATGCAGCAGGCATATCAGAAGCACTTGAGATCTTTAAACAATCCGTGTGCTCAGGTCACATCCCAGATCAGTGATGTGAGAACCTCTGCGGGTTGGGACCCAGGCATCAGTAAATCAAGTGACTGCAGTGTGCAGCCATGGTTGGGACACACTGAGTCACGAGCTCAGAGGTTTAGCAATTGAATTTAAATCAAATCTGCAACGAGAACAAGAATTTTTTTTTTTTGCATAAACAAAATCAAATCCTAATATTAGTTACACAATTCAAAGTTTATAGTTTCATTACTGGACTTGGAGTTTTAATCACTTAGCCACACCATGCATTAAACTGATGTGGAAGATATGTCTTCTCCTAGACACGTGTATATAGATACTCAGATACTCAAGGCTAGGTAACAACAAAGGCTATGAGTGCTGGGCAGAAATGAGGAAAAGCGTCACGGAATGGGTGCTATGCACCGGCCTCGCAGATGCCCAGGAGCCACAGGTGTTCCAGGTACCAGGGAACTAGGAATACAGCACAGGGCAGATGGTCCGGCTTGACCGAGAGTAGGTTATTTGAAGAAACGCAGCAGAAAGACGCACCTTGGGAAGAAGAGTTGGGATTTAATTGTAGAAGGTCTTCAAATATCATCTGAGAAGTGTGGACTCCCTGCTGTAGGTGATGTGGTGTCATCGGACACATGTCTGGGGAGTGGAGCAGCCCAGACAACACCTCAGGCTCTGGGATGTGAGGGGCAGGAGTAATGACTGTGGGAGTGCAATGGCTACAGAAGATGGGCCCCCGATTAGAAACATACTCTGATGTGGGATAAAATACACTGGAAACAAAATAAACACATTGTCACAAATAAATCTTCTGTAATCCTATATTTTATTTTTATCAGATTTGAAAATCAGGTTTTCAAAAAATGAACAATAAGGGCCTCTATAAATGGGACTTCCCATTTCACTGCAGATACATTCTTCCAGCTTTAAGAAACTTTTAGTTCAAATATGCTTCTTTCCCTGTAAACAAACTTCTCTACAGAAAACTGGTTTGCCCTATAATTCAGTAATTGACAAATTATTTGACAAACAATATTTACACATATATATCAATATCACATATAAATATATTCAAATGAAAAAAAACTAAATTTGAAGCAGAACCTACTATAAAAGTTGATTTCTGTTGGTAGGAATAACAATCTTTGGTTGAAAATATGTCAGTGAGACTTAAAAAAATATTGCCATCTCTGTTTCTAAGCAAGAGCTAATTCTTGAAAATAAGCATGTGAAAATGGGTGTAGTAAATTTCTCTATATTTAATTCAGAAAACGTTTATTTCTGCTCAAACTCATCTTTCTAAAGTCTGGCACCAGAGATGACAAAGGGAAGGAACACTTGTGGTGCATTATAAACATGCCTTTATAAGAGTAAAACAGTATTTGCCCTGGCCCACTCTGATTCCCCAATCACGTCCTTCTCAAGGCAAATTTCTTGGCCCAATTTGTGGTACTAAATATAAAAGTGTGAAACAAAACTTGTAAAGATGAATGAGAGGGGCGGTTCCTCCTCTTTGCCAGCTGGCTCATTTGCAAGTGCCCTGCCTGGTGTGAGGACTCAGAAGAGGGGGCATCTATTCCACCTGAGCGGAGAGCTCTGCCTGACCTGGGGGTTCTTTCTTCCCTTCCTAGCACCAACAACCAGCACACAAAGTTAAGCGTTCTTTTCTGAAATACATGGCTTACGGTCTACCCTGCCTTTCAGCAGGTGAGGTGGGATGCACACACAGACCGAGATCCTGATAGAACGTGAGGTTATCTGATGAGTTTACTCCCTGCAGAACGGCCTGCATTTAGATGACTTGTTTAAGTGAGTCATCTCTTCAAAGAGGGAGAGAAAACCACCTACGCCAGAATTTAGAGTGGCGTCTACGTCTTAAAAAGTGGAATTCTCCTTGAAAAGACAAGGCCACTGTGTTCACTTTGTACCGAGCTGGCATTCTTGTTGTGGGTGTTAGAACCCTCTAACTTTTACAGAAGTATGCAAATAATTCCCAAGTATTACTGATTTCTTAGACTGTTTTATTGATATTAAAAATGATGAAGAAATACATTAATTTTATGACTTCTTTAAATCACCAAGAAGTTACAAAGAATTTTAAAAAGGAAAAATTTACTCTATTTACTATAAGAGTGTTTTCCAATAATATTCTTAGTTAAGGAAGTCAACTTTTGTTCTAGTTTCCAATTTTTCAGTGTTCTTATTTTTAATTTTTAAGGGTTGATGTAGTATGCACATCCATGTAAAGACTTTTTACAGTAAGTAATACACAAAGCACATTTTAGAATTGTTGAAAGAATGAACCTTATTAGTTGGCATTAATCTTTGAACAAAAATATTTCGAAATCACTTTCTTCACAAATGAAATGTAATTTCGTCTTGAAATATATTTCCCTAAATTTGGAGATTTTATTAAAAAAGTAATATTTTCACCTTAATACTACCAGAGATATTGTGTTGACTTGCTCTATAAATGCAAGTGTCATTTAGGGGAAAACAGGCAAGATTCATACCGATTCAAAGAAGCATCAAAGGATGGTCACTACTTTTGAACAATAGAATCTTAGCCTTATGTCTTAACAGCTGTATTCATGAGAGTGAAAAGGACTAGAGAATAGGTTTGTAAATCTTTTTTACTTCCATTATTGAGTGAGATATATTTGCCATCTATTATTGTATAAAATTAAATATAATGATTTGATAATGTATATATTGTGAAATGATTATAATGATTTGATAATGTATATATTGTGAAATGATTACCACAATAAATTTAGGTAACTTTCATCACCTCACAGTTAAAACTTTTTTCTTCCTTGAGCTCAGATCTCTTAAGATCTATTCTCTTAGCAATCTGCCAATGCACAATACAGTATTATAATATAATTACGATATAATTATAATATAATATAATACTGATTATAGTTACCATACTCTTCATTAAATTCCAATACTTGCTTATCTTGTAACTGGAAATTTATACCTTTAACCATCTTCACCAAATTCCTTCACCCCACTCTGACCTGCCACCAGAAACTACAAATCTGATTTCTTTTTCTGTGAGTTTGTTTCTTTGTTTTTTTAGATTTGACATATAAGTGAGATCATTCATTATCTGTCTCTCTTTGTATGCCTTATTTCAATTAACATGATGCCCTGGATGTCCATCTATGTATTGGAAACGTCCAAATTTCCTTCTTTTTAATGAATGAATTGTACTCTGTGTGTGTGTGTGCGTGTGCATAAGTAAATAACATTTACTTTAATCACTGATCCGTTGATGGACACTTAAGTCATCCCCATGTCTCGGTTATTGTAAATAATGCTGCAGAGAGGTAAATAAACCAGGGAGGTGCAGATATCTCTTCTGTAGAGGGATTTTATTTCCTCAGGATGTATACCCAAAACAGAATTGCTAGAAAACATGTTTTAATTTTATGAGGAACCGCCATACATTTTTCTATAGTAGCTATGCAAATTTATAGTAGATCTTAATATTTTAACAAATTAAGAGAAAAAAATGATACACTGTTTTGTAGAAGCAATTTAGTGTGTCTGCTCTGCTGCAGTGCTTGATTTATTCTGGTAAATGCTGTATGTAGCACTAACCTGTTCCCCTAAAGAGACATAATCAGAGATAAATATAATTAAGTACAAAAATTAAACTCCAGAAGCCCATTTAGAAAGTTGACCATTAAAAAAACTGTTATTAGTCCGCAAGCTAGGAAGTCAATTATTCTTTTGAAAATGATTTCAAATTTTCAACTGGCCACACTCTAGAAACCCTTCTTCTATGCATGTGTAATATATTTTTTATTCCCTGCAAACAAAAAATGGAGAAGTCTCATATACAGTACTTATTAAATATATCCTTACTTTGATTAAGCGCCATTGGGAATGACTGGACAGAAGTATGTGTTTTCCTAACATTGCAATTTTAAATTTGGCTCTGAGATGAAACTTTTATAAAGGTAACGATATCAGTATTGTTCACATTCGGTAATACCTCATCTATACCTACTGTCAAGGAAATCGTGTGCTCCGGTAAGACCTTCTCCTAAATAACTAGTTTACATCACACTATTATAACAATAGACGTCTTTCTAAAATCTATTATTCTAGTCAAGTGCTGTCCAAAAAAATATGTCACATGAGTAATTTAAAATTTTCTAGAAGGCACATTAAAAATAGTAAAAGCAATAGACAATATTGAGTTTTACATATTTTATTTAACCCAATACAGCCACAATATTAACATTTGCCATGATTTTGCATTTTTGTGCTAACTTTTTAAAATCTGGTGTATATTTCACATGTACAGTACATATTACATTGCAATAGCCACTTTTGAAGTCTTGAGTAGCCACACATTGCCATTTACTTTTGAATTAGAAGATGCAGTTAGGCCTGTCACTGAATTCTCCAAAACCCCTATAGTTTTCTATCTTTTGAAGTCAATTCATTTTATTTTCTGTAGTAGGATATTTTTCTTCAAATAGATTTTAAAATAGAAATCCAATATATAATAAGAATTAATATAAATTTAAAGAAAGGTTTGATATAAAAATGAAGCAATTTGAAATAATGAAAATCTAAAACTGAATTCCTAATTCTAGTTATTTTCTATTAACTTCAGCATTCATCAAATTAACTTCAAGTGTTTATAGGCTCCTTGAAGCTCATGACAGTCTGAAAACTACTTTCCTGGTTGGCTTCAGCCTCGAAGGAATCTTAAGAGACCAAGGAGATCTAGTAGGGATGTCTTGTCTTGCCCTTTGCCCCTGGGATCAAAGGCACCACTTTGCTTTTACCAAGAAACTGCCCTTCCCATTGGCCTTTGTGGAATCGGCTCCCAGACTCTTGATGGGAATCTAGGGTAGCGCCTCACTTTGTAAGTGGTGGATCACATATAGCCCCCTCTTCCCAGCTATGCAGACACCCATTCTGGCACAAAGAGAGGAAACTTCCACCTCATTTCACTCAAAGACAGAAGGGCTGGGTGGTCGAAGGGTTTAAGGCAACGCAATTCATAATTTGTCAAAATCTGAGGATTTTTTGCTGGTTTCTCTTTATACGCTACAAATATTCTCATCAAAGAAAAAGATAAATGCCTTTACAGAATTAATATTTACAAATTGAAATTAAACACATTTACAAAATTAAGTAACATGTATTTTGGTTTCTGTAAAAGGACATTTTTCCTCCCTGTACTTAAAAGAAAGAGATTCTATGATTATTAATCATTGGGCTAAAAATTCTTCCACTTGTGGAATTACAGCTGCTAGAGGGTAGAGGAAGCTAGACAGTCTGATGAAAGGACAAGGGGACATTATTCTACTGGCACCCACCTCAAAGAAAAGCCTGTCATTATGTGTTATTTTACATCAAAGCAGGAATGGTATAAGAAAATATTGATAATTTAGCAAAGGAAACAGGATGAGGTTTACTGTCATATCTGAGCTCAGGTTATTGACATCTACCTATTTGTTGAGTACTTTTCAAAAGAAAGGACATCGCTGAAAAGAAACCTTTTAATGATAAAAACAAGCCTTTCTCTCATCTCTTCTCAGAGAAAAATAAACTCTACTTCTCTGTGGCTCTCACCAGTTTGGTAGGTGCTCAACAGAGGAAGGGAAAATGGCTGAGTAAGACGGTGGCATAGAACCTAAAGGAAGGACGAGTGGCATAATAAGTGGGACAAAATCAATGCTAGATGAGAATGGAAGTAAAGCTGACAATTAGGTTCATACGTTATGACTTTTCTGACTCTCATTTAGGAACTGGAAGGAGTAATTTTGTGCCAAAGCTACTTTAGCCTTGAATTCTTGTAGGTCATCCAGCAGATGAACAGATTCTAAATTTCTGTGCAATCTGTTTACCATGGAAACATCTAGCCTAAAGCGAATAATGTGAACTGTCTTTCACATAAGAACAGATTGTAGAGGGAGAGATGGTCCTGGTCTCTAGCACCTTAGATTTTGAGAGAATACGCAGGCAGCATATATTAAACGCATATACCATTGTCTTAGAAATCCGTTTTATGACAACTCACACATTTTCCGATGCATCTTAACTTCTGCACTGAGCACAGTTTCTTCCTGTGGCACTTTGTTTTCAACCTGAGGGAAGATCTTTGTAAAACTTATAAGATTGATCGAAATCTTGTAATGTGCTCTTTCTACTAACTACAAAATCTTTTTGAAATTATTTTTCTGTTTAAAATATTTTGAGTAGTTTGTTGAGTACTCAAGAATTTGAGAGTCAAATAAAAAATGTTGAAACTAATTTGATCCTTCAAGTTTTTGCCCCATGTTATTATACTCCCCGCCACTGGACCTGGCCACTATATACAGTAAATCCAAAAACCTTTGTGACATTCATTTAAGCAGACAGCTTAAATGTTACAAATTTACTACATCAGTCATTTTTTCTACTATTAAAAATAGGTTTAAATTATAACAAATGATAAATATTCTTAATGAAAAAAATACTATTTTTACAGATAATAAAATACATAAATTATGCAAATAATTCTAATGAATTTAGCAAACTCTTACTCATCCATAGACAATATAATGAGATTAAAGAAAATCATGAATTTTTGAAAAGTATTCACTACAAATAAATGAAAATAATGTAAACGATAGGCATCTGATTTTTGGAACCACAGTGATGACATGTAAAATGGATTCAAGCAGTACGAAGTACAGGGCGAGAGCTGTGGATTCCAAGACAGAAGATATGGTAGAAGAATTAGCTGAGAAAGGAGACTGGAGGGAAAAGGAAGCAGGGTGTAGATGGGGCCCATTGTGGAGCAAATGGGATCCTATTCTACTCCTTGCTGAGAGCTAAGTAACAGAAAATTGTAGTAGGTACTTTTAACTTGTGGCTATAAAGTAAATAAAGTTTAATAATCTTAAACATAACTTCTTATACTATTTTATATTTTGGGTTTTTCATTATTTGCTTTTTTTTTTTATGTAGCCGACGGATGAATTTTATTTTGACAGTGGTTTTCTTATTGTAATAATTTTTGGTGACAGTCTCCTATACAGACTTTCTAATCATAAACGTTTTAGGAAATGATACAGTGACATATAATGTATTCTCCCACATTCACAAACCTCTTTCTACACGTTGCCTTGCATATTCTAGCAATAATTTCACCAGAGAAGTCTAGGTATAATCAAATCTTACATGTGGATTGATACAGATATTTTGTTTTACTATTTCTCCCTTCCTTCCTTCCTTCCTTCCTTTCCTTCCTTCCTTCCTTCCTTCCTTCCTTCCTTCCTTCCTTCCTTCCTTCCATTTCACTTAACCCACCTACGCACACCCCACCCCTTTGGAAAGCATTTTGTTCTGTGGTCTGTTTCTGTTTTGTTTTCTTTACTCATTTTGTTTATTTGTTTGTTTTTGTTTTTTTGTTTGTTCGTGTTATTTTTTTCGATTCCACATATAAATGAAATCATATTGTATTTGTCTTTCTCTATCAGACTTATTCACTTAGCAGAATACTCTTTAGGTCCATCCATGTTTTCACAAACAGCAAGATTTCCTTTTTTATTGTTGAATAATACGTCATTGCATATATTTACCACATCTCCTGTACCCATTTATATTTTGATGGACACCTAGGCTGCTTCTATATCTTGGCTATTCTAAGTAATGCTGCAATGAACGTAGGGGTGCATATACCATCTCAAATGGGTGTTTTTGTTTTCTTCAGATAAATACCCAGTTATGGAATTACTGTGTTATATGTCAGATCTATTTTTATTTTTTGAGAAATTTCCATATTGTTTTCCCAAGTGTCTACACCAATATATAATCCCACCAACAATGTATGAGAGTTCTCTTTTCTTCACATCCTCACTACCACTTATTTTGATGCTACCCAATCTAACAGTTGTGAATTGATATCTCATTGTGGTTTAGATTTGCATTTTCTGCTGATTAGGATGCTGAGCATTTTTTCATGTTCTTGATTATCTCTAAGTATTCTTTGGAGAAATGTCTACTCAAGTCCTCTGCCCATTTTTTAATTGGATTGTTGGCTTTTTGGTGTTAACTTATAGGAGTTCTTATATATTTTGTATATCAACCCATTATCAGATGTATCATTTGTCAATATCTTCTCCCATTCAGCAGGTTGTCATTTGTTTTGTTGATGCTGTCCTTCAATGTTCAAAAACTTTTTAGTTTGATTTAGTCCCATTTGTTTATTTATTTTTATTTCCTTTGTGTGTGGAGACATACCCGAAAACATACTGCTAAGACCAATGTCAAAGAGTTTACTCCCTATGTTTTTTTCTAGGAGTTTTATGGTTTCAGGTAGTACTTTTAAGTCTTTAATCCACTCCGAGTCTATTTTTGTATGTGGTGTAAGAAATTTGTTCAATTTTGTTATTTTTCAGGTATCTGTCCAGTTTTCCAAAACCATTTGTTGAAGACACTGCCTTTACTTCATTGCATATCCTTGCCTCCGTTGTCATAGATTAATTGCCTGTACAAGCAGGGATTTATTGCTGGGCATTGGATTTCATTCCATTGATCTATATATCTGCTTTAATGCTAGTGCCATATTGTTTTGATTGTTGTAGCTTTGTAGTATAGTTTCAAATCCAAGAATGTGATACCTCCCACTTTGATCTTTTTCAAGTTTTCTTTGGCTATTCAGGGCCTTTTGTGGCTCCATATAACTTTTTGAGGTAAGTGTTCTAAGAAGAATGTCATTTGTATTTTAATAGGGAATGCACTGAAACTATATATTGCTTTAGGTATTAAGGACATTTTAACAATATTAATCTGTCCAATCTATGTCCATGGTATAGCGCTCCATTTATTTGTATCTTCTTAGATTTCTTTTTTTAATGTCTTATAGTTTTCAGGGTACAGGTCTTTCATCTCTTTGGTTCAATTTATTCCTATATATTTTATGCTTTTTGATGCAATTATAAATAGGATTGTTTTCTTAATTTCTCCTTCTTATCATTTGTTACTGTTGTATAGAAAAGCAACAGATTTTTCTATATTGATTTTGTATCCTGAAGCTGCTGAATTCATTTATTAGTTCTAATAATTTTTTGGTGGCGTGTTTATGGTTTTATAAATATATAGAATCATGTCATCTGCATATACTGAGAATTTTACTTCTTCCTGTCCAGTATGGATGCCTTTTATTTCCTCTTCTTGTCTGATTCCCGTGGCTAGGACTTCTGTGTTAAATAGCAGTGATAGGGGGCATTTTTGTCTTGTTCCTGACCATAGAGGAAAACTTTCAGGTTTTCACCATTGAGTATGTTTGTTATATACAGCCTTTATTATGTTGAGGCTTGTTCTTTCTATAATGACTTTGTTGAGAGTTTTTATCATAAAAAGATGTTGAATTTTGTCAATTGCTTTCTCTTCATCTGCTGAGACAATAATATAATTTTTATTTTTTATTTTGTTAATGTGATATATCATGTTGATTGATTTACAGAAGTTGAACCATCCTTGCATCCCTGGTATAAATCCACTTTGTCATGGAGTATAATCTTTTTTATTTATTGTTGGATTTGGTTTTCTAATATTTTGTTGAGAATTTCAGCCTACATGTTCATCAAGCATATTGGACTGTAATTTTCTTTTAATTTGTATGTTTTTCTCTGGTTTTGGTATCAGACTAAACCGGCCTCATGTAATTAATTTGGAAGCATTCATTCCTCTTGTTTTGAAACAGTTTAAGAAAAATAGGTATTACTTCTTTATTAAATATTTGGTAGACCTTATCTGCGAAGTCAACTCATCCTGGACTTTTTATTTTTTTGAGACTTTTTTGATTACTGATTCAATTTTTTGCTAGTAATTGACCTGCTTAGATTTTGTATTTCTTCCTTGTTCAGTCTTGTAAAGTTATGTGCTTCTAGAAATTGATCTGTTTCTTCTAGATAGTGGAATTTTTTGGCATACAATTGTTTGTAGCATTCTTTAATGATTCTTTGTATTTCTGTAGTGTCAGTTATCAATTCTTCTCTTTCATTTATAATCTTTTAAAAATTTTCTATTTTGTTTATTTCCACTCTAACTTTTATTATCTCTTTCCTTTGTTTACTTTGGGTTTTGCTTGTTCTTTTTTTCTCATTTCTTTAGGTGTAAAGTTAGATCGCTCATTTGGGATTTTTAACATATCTTGAGCTAGGTCTCTATGGCTATGAACTTTCCCTCTTAGAACTGTTCTTGCTGCATCCCATAAATTTGGGGTATTTAAAAAGTAACTAGTAAAATAAAAAGCTTGAGCTCGTTATGAGTGAAGAATGTATCTTTATTACATAGTTCAAATAAAATGATTAATATAAAAATAATAAAATAAAATTAAACCATGAATACCAAAAGTCTTAAAATTAATAGTTTGGTTTCAACATTATTTCCAAAGCAGTAGGGAAAAACAACTAAAAATCAGAAATTTCAAAACACTTAATCTTGGTCTACACTCCAGTATTTATTCTAAGTCTTTCATTACAGTGTAAATGATTTCATTAAAATTTAAGTTTAAAAACTCTATATTGTCCTTAGAAGATGTACTGTTTTCAGTGTTAAGCTTCCCCATTTTTCATCTTTGTAGATGAAAAGATAATTAAAGTTGATGAGGTGGCTTACGAATCTAACCCCTCTCAGCAACTTTTAAGTTTTAGCCTTCAGTTTTACTGCAACCTAAGAAATTAAGAGAACGTCAGTGTTGCTTTTTAATTCCCAAGTTTAACTTATATAAATAATAACTCCAAATGAAATAAAATTGTGTATTTGAGTGAAGACCCCTATATAGTTTCTAACAATAACCAAAGTTATATAGACAAATGGAAACTTCCATCCTAAAAATTCTAGTGACTATACCTGTCACAGATTCCTGTTGTAAATTTTATCTTGGCCACGAGTCCAATTTAGAAATAGGGTATACATAGTGTAAGAAAGTCCCCATCATGGTCCATAATTTGCTGTAAAACTTAAACCAAAAATTTCACAAAAAATTTTCTTACAGTCACAATAGCTGATGCAACTCTGCACAGACTACTCATGTGACAATAATATTAAAAGTAACTGAAAATATTTTTAGCAAAGAAATGCATGCAATTCTGATGGCACACTCAGACAGGCACATTTTTAAAAGAGGCATCATGCAATACAGAGTACAAACGAAAGCTTCAAAAATGTATGTTATGTATGAGGAGCACCAAAACATTCAAGAAACATGTTTAATTTACCCTCTCTTCCTGATGAGAAGAAATTAGTACACGTAGATGCCAGCTACTGCAACACCAACAACTACAAGAAAACCAAGAAACAAATGATGTGTAACTCTAAAAGCTAATACCAAAATTCAAAATATAACAGAAGAAATTAATGGTTACAATTCAGTAGTCAGAAAATGTAATTTAATTTAAGTACATATATATTTATATTCCTTCTGGGTTCTTCGCCAAGAGCAAGACTCTGAACTCACTCAAACAGTCCACAGTAAATCAGAGAAGAGTCCTAATGGCTTAACTTCGAAAATTACACAAAGAATATTTAGGACGCAAACTCATCTGACTAATCATCTCAAAAAATGTGTATTATTTAAGATTTGTCACAGAGAGGACATATAGAATAAAATATATTCAATTGTCAATACAAGGTGATTATCACTTAAGATGTCGGGTGTTTCTAGATGGGTTTACTAAATTTCAAGCTACAAAATGTGTAGAAACTGAAAATCATTTAAAAAATTATGTACTTCTTCATGGTAATATTTTAATTCAAATGGTATCCAAGTTTGAGACATTTATAGTAAGAACAGTATGGGGCACTTACAGTAAGAACAATCACAGCAGTGAGTCCTCCATCTGAGAAAAAATAAAACCAGTTTGATATAATTGACCATATATGGGTCTCCAGATAGCATTTACATTTTAATTTTGACCAGATCATGTATAAATTATAGCAAAGAAAATGTTTCTCAATCCAGTTTAGTGACACTGTTAGTGCATCTAGGTAATTTTGATCATAAAACCTTTCTAATCCGATTCCAGGCTTAGGGTCCAACATTATTTTGTGCTATAGTTTCCGCACTAGGTTATTTAGTGAAAGTTATTAATAGAACAATTAGAATTCATTGATTAGAGGAAAGTCATTTTAAAAACATATTATCTCATTATAGTTGGTTTAGTCCAGTATTCAGTCTATATTTCTTATGATTTATAGAAATTTAATGTATCCTTTTCTCACCAAAAGTGGGTCTGTGGAATGTCATAATGAAGTTCTCTTAATCTATCACCCAGGTGCAATCTTCACAAACAATATTTATCTTATTATCAACACCTCCTTATCTCTCCATCCAAAGAAAATTAAGACATAGTCTTAATTATGAAGGAGATTCTAAGCATGTACGTGAAACACTGGGACACATGGATGAAAACTATGCATAGAAACTTAAACATGCATTTTTGACTATCTAAGGAGCAATAAATAATACCACCAAATCTTAATTCTTAGAAATGTTGGTGACTTTTACCTCTGCTTCTAAGTTTCCATTATTTTTATGAAATTTTTATATGGCAAAATACACAGTGTCATGTTTACCTCTGCTCTTTTCTTTTCAGAAAAAAATTATCAAGTGTTTAATGTCTTAAGACGGCACTGGATTAACTGGCACGATAACAGTTTGACCACATTGTTCAGTGGGAAAACATAAAAAGCCTAAGGCACATTTTATAAAAAGATTACCTTATTAGTCTAATGTAAATAAAATACATATTTTTCATTTACTCATCAAGAAATATTATATTTAATTTAACTATACAGCTATACTTTATCATTTTCTTAATATATATTGGGAGAACCTTGTGAGTCTACATAAAGTGTGGTATAACAACATGTTCTAGAAAAACACTAACCCCACTTGTAATATTTTAAGGCTTGTGTATACAAAGTATGAATAAAAAGAAAATTTACCTATAAATTGCCATCACAAAATTATCACATAGAAAGGAAGTTATGTTTTATATATTTTAACCTACATATAAACACAATATTTAATAAAGTTACCTCACCATACTAGGAATCCTAATTTGGAGCATCTCTTGAAAACTGTATTATCTATGTGTCTACACATTACAACTGGTTACATTCGTCATGGTATCTGCACTATTTAAATAAGCACAAATGTCAATTATCACCCATTTGGGACAAATGTTTCTACTCTAAGTACAGGTAATTTAAATATGATATTTCCATGTAGAACTGTAAGATCTCATAATGCCGACTTATTAATAACCAAAATAATACCTAAATCCTTAACGTCATTAGGTTGTGATTCATCATTGGGAGTGAGATTCTCTGGAAAACAGAAAAAACGAAAATAAGTAAAAAGAAGTAGAAAATAATAAAGTTTAAAGACTTCTAAATTCATAGGTTTTGATTTTTTTTGCCTTTGTACAAAACCCCTTATAATTTCATTCTCCTTATATAAATTATATTAATGTTTCTTATTAAAAGTAGTATAAAATATTATAAATTTAAATTCAATGTTATCAGCATTTTTCTTCCTGTCCAGTAACATTTCTTGTAACAATAGTCTGTGGTACAGCAAGCAAACTTTTCATTAGTGTATTGCCAAAATTAGCTGTGGATTCAATGTGATTCTACGTAAAATTAAAAATACAGGAAAGCTTAAAAAACAATTTAGAAGTTTATCTGCAATAGAAGAAAATTTCAAGATAATAAATTCCATTTATGAAAAATCAATAGCTAACGTCATACTCAATGGTGAAAGACAAAGATTTCCCTTAAAATCAGGAACAGGAACAAGATAAAATATCTGTGTTTGTCACTTCTGTTCAACATAATATTGGAAGTTCCAGTTAGAGCAATTAGCCAAGAAAAAATATAAAAAGCACTTAAATTATGAAGGAAGGAATAAAACTATCTGTTCCAAATGACATGATCTTTTAAGTAGAAAAATCTAAAGTTTACACACAGAATAGCATGTGCACATGCACATAGAGAAAGAGAGAGAGAGAGAGAGAGAGAGAGAAACACATACTTGTAAGAATTAATAAATAGATGTAGCAAAGTTGCAGGCTACAAAATCAGTAAGCAAAAATCAATTGCATTTCTATTAACTAACTAGTAACTAATTTCCTAATTTCCTAATTTCCTTTTTGGATTAACTAGTAATCCAAAAAGGAAATTAGGAAAACAATTTAATTTACAGTAGCATCAAAAAGAACAAGATATTTAGGAATAAACTTAACCAAGGAGGTGAAAGACTCTGACACTGGAAACTACAAAACGTTGCTGAAAGAAATTGAAGATGACATAAATGGAAAGATCTTGTGTTCATAGAATTGGAAGACTTAATATTGTTAAGATGTTAAAACTACACAAAGCAATCTACAGGTTAAATGCCATCCCTATCACCATCTTGAATATGCATTTTGCAAAAGTAGGAAAATCCAATATATTATTCATATAGAATCTCAAGGGACTAGGGCTAGCCAAGACAGTCTTGAAAATGAAGAGCTAAGTTGAGAGAACTCACACTTTTGGATACAAAATATACTCAAAATCTGCAATAATTACAACAGAGTGGTCCTGGCATAAAGACAACACGCAAACCACTGGAATAAAATACAGTGCCCAGAAATAAATAAATAAATATATTCAGATAATTGTCTACAGGAACATTTAAGTGGGAAAGGACAGTCTTTTCAAAAAATAGTTCTTGTAAAACTGGATATGCACATACAAAATAAACTTTGATCTTTACATTAAGCCATATACAAAAATTATGTCCAAATGGAATCAAGAATTAAACATAAGAGCTAAAAGACAAAACTCTTAGAAAACATAGAGGACAAGATACATGATGTTAGATCTTACAATGATTTCCTGGATTTGATACCAAAAGCGCAGTTAACAAAAGAAAAAAAAATAAATTGGACTTAATCAAAATTAAAAACTTTTGTTTATCACTGATTACTATCAGTAGAGTGAAAAGTCAATCCACAGAATGGGAGAAAACATATGCACATTGTCTATCTAATAAGGGATTACTATCCAAAATATATAACGAACCTCGGAAATAACAACAAAAAGAACCCCAATTTAAAAATAGGCAAAGAATTTAAGTGATATTTCTCTGAAAAAAATACATAAAAGACCAACAAGCACATGAAAAGATGATCAGTCGCTAGTCATGAGAATGAAATGAAAGTGACAATGAGCTAACACTTCATATATATTAGGATGCCTATTATCGAAATACAGAAAATAAGTATTGGGAAAGAGGTGGAGAAACTGGAACCTTTGTACATCACTGGTGGGAATGTAAAATGGTGTAGGTGCCACTGAAGACAGTATGGCTGTTCCTCAAAAAAATAAATAAATAAAAACAGAATTACACATAACTCAGCAATTCTACTCTTAGGTATATATTCTCCAAAACTGAAAACAGAGACTCAAATAGTTACTCAAATGCCAGTATTCAGAGAAGCATATTCGGAATATCCAGAAGTTGGAAACAACCCAAGTGTCTATCAAAAGATGAATAGATAAAAAAAACGTATATACAAACAATGAAATATTATTCAGCCATAAAAGAAAATAAAGTTCTGATATATGCTACATGTTGGATAAACCTTGAAGACATTATGCTGAGTGAAATAAGCCAGGAGTTATTCTATTTCTATGAGATACCTAATAGAAAGTTCACATAGAAAATTGAATAGCAGACAGGCGAAAAAACACGGTGGAGTGAGAGATGTCTCCAGTTCTCTCCCCTTGAAACAACAATAAGCTGAACATCTAAAACTCAGCAAAAAACACTCAAACTGCACATCAGCACAACTGAATGTGGGATCGGCGCATAAAACCTACTACAGGTCAGAACCCTGTGTGTTGGGCGGTGGACTGGGAGATAAAGAAGCTGCTTACGTAGCTCCCCGGAGCTCCCTGTAGGAGGAAGGGAAGGGGTGAAGGCACAGCCACTTCCCTGTATGACCCAGCCTGGAAGTGCCCGGAATTATACACAGCTGGCAGCAGGGCTCAGTCATCAAGGCAGAAAGCAGAGAAGGGAGTGGGACCGCAGAAAAACAACAGCTGATTTTTACCGACTGTGGTTGCAAAACCAAGGCTGAGCCACAGCCTCCTACCCCCAACCCAGAGAGCCCCTCCCCCAAAACCTTCCGAGACAGAACACTGTGGAGCCCCAGGGAAATCTGTGCAAACGCTACCAAAACTGTTGCTAACATTGATAGGGCCTGAAACTGAGAGTAGTGAGCATGTTTAAATATCAATCAGAAAATAAAGATGCATTTTTTAAAGCTTTATATAAATCAGGGATCTAAGAGGCTTAGACGTCACCCACTGGAAAACAAAAGAAAAGTGCTTTGCAACAGGCTAAGGAGAGACCTTTATATAATAATCTTCTTTCTGGAAAAAAAGCAGAATACATTTCCATTAATGCCCTAGCAGAGAAATAGCCCATTAAACACCATGAACCACCAATGTGACAAGGCATCTCAGAAAGAGAAAAATCTCCAGAAAATAAGCTTACAGACATAGAAATATGTGACTTAAATGACAGAAAATTCAGGATGGTACTTACTTCTGAAAAAACTCAATGAGATCTAAAAGAACTCAAATCAACAATTTAAAGAATTGAAAAAACAACTTGATGAGCAGAGCAAGGAGATTGAAACCCTCAATAATAACCAAATAGAACTTCTGGAGATGAAGAACACACTGCAAGAGTTGAAAAATGAAATAGCAAGCTTTGGAAATAGAGTTGACCAAATGGAGGAAAGGATTAGTGATATCGAAGACAGAAATCTAGAAATAAATCAGAAGGAAGAAGAGAGAAACCGAAGAATGAAAAATAATGAAAGAGAAATTTAAGAATTAGCTGATACCTTCAGGAGAGGAAACATAAGAATAATGGGCATTATCGAAGGCGAGGAAAAGGAACAGGGATTAGAAAGCATTTTCAGACAAATAGTTGATGAGAATTTCTCAAATCTAAGGAATGAGCTCGAGTTTGGAATTCACCAAGACACATTGTATTAAAGTTATCAGAAATTAATGGCAAAGACAGAAGTCTCAGGGCAGCCAGGGAGAAAAAAAAACGGTAACTTATAAAGGTAAACACCTTAGATTATCCTCGGACTTCTCAGTACACACCTTACAAGACAGAAAGGAATGGAATGAAATATTTAAGCTAGTAGTGAAAAGAACTACCAGCCTAACATAATGTATCCAGCTAAGCTCTCCTTTACATATGAAGGAGAAATTAAGACTTTTCTAGATATACAAAAATTGAGAGAATTCTCTACTACGAGGCCTGCAGTAAAAGAAATACTGAAAGGCATCAGTTCATCTAAAACAAAATGACAAAAAAAAAAAAATTAGGAGTAAAGTGACTATCAAGCAAATAGAAGCAGAGGAGTGCAATCCTTACTAAGATCAGGGTATTATAAGCTTAAATAATAATAAGAGAATTGTTATAACAAGATAGTAATGAACGTTCAGCATATATAGGAACAAATTGAGATAACAATGACTGAAAAGGTGGAGAGTCAAAGATCCAAATTCACAAAGGAAATGGAGATAAGGCACGTGAAGAAGAAAATGGATGATATATATATAATATATATATATATATTAGATATATATATAATATATATATATATTATATATATATATAACGATCCTTTACACATTCATAATTATATCCATATGCCAAAGATTTAGAACCGAGTATGTATTATAAAGCAAGAAAGACCAGAGGGAAAACCCACAAAGCCAACCAAAATAAAGAAAACAGAAACACAAGGACAAGAAAGCAATGGAAACATCGAGCTACCAGAAAGCAAAAGACAAAATGGCTATAAGAAGACCTCATATTTCAATAATCACCCTAAATGTAAATGAATTGAACTCAGCAATAAAAAGGACAGAGTTGCAGAATGGATCAAAAAACAAAACCCAACCACGTGCTGCCTCCAGGAGACACATTTCAGATCCAAAGACAAATATAGATTCAAAGTCAAAGGGTGGAAAATGATATTTCAAGCAAATGGCATTCAGAGAAAAGCGAGAATTGCGATACTAATATCAGACTAAATAATCTTCGAAATAAAAAAGATAAAGAAAGATACTGAGGGACCCTTCATAATGATAAGGGAAATCATGCACCAAGAAAACATTACACTTATTAATATCTATGCTCCCAATCAGGGAGCCCCAAAATATGTAAAGCAATTACTAACAGAACTAGAGGGAGAAACAGACCAAGACACTATTGTAGTGGGGGACCTAAATACCCCACTGTCGGATATGGACAGATTATCCAAACAGAAAATCAATAGGGAAATAACATCTTTAAAGGACACATTAGACCAACTGGACACAATTGACATTTACAGAGCCTTCTATCCCAAAACAGCTGCTTATACATTCTTCTCTAGTGCACATGGAACATTCTCAAGAATCAAGCACATACCGGGACACAGAGATAACCTCAAAAATGTAAGAGAGTTGAAATCAAAGCCATATTCTCTGATGATAATGCTTTGAAACTAGAGATCAACTACAGAAAGAAATCAGGAAGAAACACAAATACTGGAGATTAAACAATATACTACTGAAGAATAACTGTGTCAGAGAAGAAATAAAAAGAGAGATGAAGAGATACATAGAAATGAATGATAATAATAGTACAACATATCAAACTTTTGGGACATGGCAAAAGTGGTCATGAGAGTAAAGTTCATATCATTACAGGCCTATCACCAAAAACAAGAACAAGCCCAAATAAACAACCTAATGCTTCATCTTAAAAAACTAGAAAAGGAAGAACAAATGAAGCCTAAATCAGCAGAAGGAAAGAAATGATCAAAATTAGAGCATAAATCAATGAAATTGAAAACAGAAAACAGTAGAAAATATAAATACAACAAAGCGCTGGTTCTTTGAAGAGGTTTATAAAATTGACAAACCCCTGGCTAGACACTAAAGAAAAAAGAGAAAAAACACAAATAAACAAAATCAGGGATGAAAGAGGGGAAATTACGACTGATATCTCAGAAATTCCAAGGATCATACAAGAACTATGAAAAAGTATATCACACCAAATTTAATAACCTAGAAGAAAAGGACCAATACATAGAAAAATACAATCTTTCTGGAGCGAATCAAGAAAAACGGGAAAGTCTATATAGACTGATCTGCAGTATGTAAATTGAAACAATCATTAAAAAAACCTACCAAAAAGTAAAAGTCTAGGACCAGATGGCTCTACTAGTGAATTCTACCAAACATTCAAAGAGGATTTAATACCTATTCTCCTGAAACTCTTTCAAAACATTGAAAAGGAGGCAATACTTCCCAACACATTTTATGAGGCCAATATTACTTTGATACCAAATCCTGGAAAAGATAACACACACACAAAAAAACTACAGACAAATATCTCTCATGAACACAGATGCAAAAATCCTAAATAAGATACTAGCGAACCGAATACAGCAACATATTAAAAAGATTACACACTACGATCAAGTGAGCTTCTTCCCAGAGGCACAGGGGTGGTTCGACATATGCAAATCGATTAATGTGATACACCACATAAACAAATTAAAAAATAAGAATCATATGATCATATCGATAGATGCAGAAAAAGCCTTCGATAAGATACACCATCCATTTATGATCAAAACACTTAACAAAATTGGTATAGAAGGAAAGTAGCTTAACATAATAAAGGCCATATATGACAAGCCCTTAGCCAACATTATACTTAATGGTGAAAAACTAAAAACTTTTCCTCTAAGATCAGGAACAAGGCAAGGCTGTCCACTATTGCCACTGCTGTTCAATGTAACGTTGGAGGTCCTAGCGAGTGTAATCAGGCAAGAGAAAGATATAAAAGGCAATGAAGAAGTCAGACTGTCACTATTTGTGGATAACATGATTTTCTATATAGAAAACCCTAAAGACTCCACAAGAACACTACTAGAAACTATAAGCAAATACTGTGAAGTCCCTGGATACAAAATCAACATTCAAAAATCCATGGCTTTCCTATACTCTAAGAATGAAGTGTCAGAAAAAAATGTGGAAAAATAATTCCTTTTGCAATTGCAACAAAATGAATAAAATACCTAGGAATAAATTAAACGTAACAATTGAAGGACCTATATAATGAAAAATCAACATAGTTAAAATGACCATATTACCTAAAGCATTACACAGATTTAATGCAATCCTCATCAAAATCTCATTGGCATTTTTTAAAGAAATAGAACAAAAAATCACCAGATTTGTATGGAAGCACAAAAGGCCCTGAATTGCCAAAGTCATCCTGAGAAAAAAGAATGAGGCTGGAGGCATCACTCTGTCTGACTTCAAATTATACTACAAAGCGGTAGTAATCAAAACAGCATGGTATTGGCAGCAAAACAGACACATGGAACAGTGGAATAGAATCGAGATTCCAGAAGTAAATCTATATTTATATGGGCAAATAATTTTTGACAAAAAAGCCAAAAACATAGAGTGGAGAAAGGAAAGCCTCTTCAATAAATGGTGCTGGGAAAACTAGAAAGCCACCAGCAAAAGAATGAAACAGGACTATTGTCTATTACCACACACCAAAATTAACTCAAAATTGATTAAGGACCTTAATATAAGATCTGAAACAATAAAATGCATAAAAGAATACATAGGAACTACACTCAAGGACCTTGGACTTAAAGAGGATTTTATGAATTTGACCTCAAAGGCAAGAGAAGTAAAAGCTAAAATAAATGAATAGACTACATGAAACTAAAAAGCTTCTGCTCAACAAAAGAAACCATCATCAAGGTAAAGACACAGCCATCTGAATGGGAAAATATATTTGCAAGCAATTCTTCCGACAAGGGCTTAATATCCAAAATATACAAAGAACTCATATGACTCAATAACAACAAAAAAATGATCCAATCAAAAAATGGGAAGTGGACCTGCACAGACATTTTTCCCTAGAGGACATACAAATGGCCAAAAAATATATGAAAAGATGCTCAACATCGCTAGCTATTAGAGAAATGCAAATCAAAACCATAATGAGATTCCATCTCACACCTATTAGAATAGCTATAAGAAACGAGACAAGTAATAACAAATGTTGGAGAGGATGCAGAGAAAAAGGAACCCTCATATACTGCTGATGGGACTGCAAATTGGTGCAGTTACTATGGAAAACAGTATGGAGGTTCCTCAGAAAACTGAGAATTGATCTACCATATGATCCAGCAATCTCTCTACTGGGTATTTACTCCAAAGACTTGAAAACCCATAACCAAAAAGATATTTGCACATTGATGTTCATAGCAGCATTATTCACAGTGGCCAAGACATGAAAGCAACTGAAGTGTCCTATGATAGATAATTGGCTAAAGAAGCTGTGGTAGATATATGCAATGGAATATTACTCAGCCATAAGAAGAGATGAAATACTGCCATTTGTGACAACATGGATGGAACTAGACATAAACATGCTAAGAAAATAAGCCAGACATAAAAAGTTGAAAATCACATGATATCACTTATATGTGGGATATAAACCTAAAAGCATAGACATGGACTATATACTAGTGGTTACTAGTGGGGAGAAATAGGATGGAGGAGGTAGATTGGATAAAGGGGGTCAAATATAAGAGGATATGGTATGGGTGAAGTTGGTAATGGGGATCAAATATATGGTAGCTGAAGGAAACAAGACTTTGGGTGGCAAACACAATAGAATATACAAATGTCAAATTATAATGTACACCTGAAAATTATATAATTGTATTAACCAATGTTACCCACAATAAACTTAATTTAAAAAAAAAAAAAGAAGAAAATTGAATAGTACTTACAAGGGCTAGGAGAGGGGGAATGAAGAGTTTTGTTTAAGGGGCATAATATTTCAGTTTGAGATGATAAAGTCTAGGAGATATAGTAGAGATGGTTGCACAACCATGTGAAAGTACTAAAAACTACTGGAAGGTACACTTAAAATGGTTAAAATGTAAAAAAATAAGTGATCTATAAAAATTTGCATAAAGAATGGCCTGAAAATTTCTGTAAAGGTAGTGTTCTGACAAATATTAAAACATATTATACTATTACAGTGAAAAATAAAACAATTTGGTGCTGGCATATGCATGGGGAGAGTTCAAGGAACAGAAAGATGACTCGAATGCCTAAGAATTTAATGTATGCTAAAAACTGGAACTTCAAAACTGTTGGAGAAAAGATAATTTATACAACAAATGGAGATGAGTGGAGTGGAAAAGAACCCTGTCTCATTCAATGTACCATAGTGTATATATCAATTTCAGATGGAACAAAATGATTTAAATGCAAAGAATGCAATCGGAACATATGGCTGAAAAGTTTACATAATTTCATCATGGGGACATCGCACTTTTATGATAGAGACACAACACTCATAGCCATTGGAGAAAAAATTGATATATGCAACTATTAATGTAAAACTTCTGCGCATATACATAACCACTGATGGGAGAAGAGTTAAATAAATATGGTCTATATTAAAGTTATTATTAAAAAGAAAGTGAGGAGGGAGGAGGTAGAAAGGGTAAAGAAGGTCAAATATATATTGACAGAAGTAGATCTGACTTTGGGTGGTGAACACACAATACAATATACAGACGATGTATGATTGAATTCTACACATGAAATATATTTTTATAATCAATGTCACTCCAATAAATTTAACAAAAAATAAAAGGATGAACATAAATCTAAATACAACCCTAATCTAAGACAGTAAGTGTAAAACATGAGAGTTTTAGAAAAATATGAACAGCATGATCCCATTTCAGTTTAAGAAAAAAGTAAAAAATGCTAAAGTATGTGTATCTACACATATAAGGATACTGATGTATAGAAACAGATAAAAAGACACCTACACTATTCAGTTACTAATTCAGGTAATGTACTAGGGGAAAGAGAAGGAGACTAATCTTTAACTCTGTATACTCTCCTAATGTTAGAAGTTTTACAATTTAATATGCATATACTACTTATGTAATTGAAAATTATACAAAGCAATCTATATCCAACAGTATAAAATCTTAAAAGAAAAGGGACTAGTAAGAATAAGGCAAAGAAAAAAACCTAGAAAAAATATGTTCACTTTGTGTCTAAAGGGCTTTAATTTATGAGTTCTGACAAATCAATAAGAAAAGGTTTAAGATATTTGAGAAAAGATCCCTGCAGCTTATCTTCTTTATAAGCATTTCCTCACAATCAATTCTATCTTCTTTGAGACAGTAAACTGTATCAGTATTTTATACATCCTTTATGAATTCTTACGATCAAGTCTTTTAGAAGAGCATATCAGCAAACATAGTATCTCACAATGCATAGACTCACTAGGACTATGTGAGTAAACATGGATGGGTTGACGAGAATAAACAGCATATGCTATCTTAATGTATCAGTCCACTAAAAAAAAAAATCTTCCCCACCCCCAAATCTCAGAGCACTGAATTAATGTACTCAAGGAGGCTACTAGGTACCAGGTAAACAGAAATTATGAAAAGGTGTTCTAATTACGATGTTATCATACACAATTCCCCTCAATCCTTTAAAATATTAGGACAGTAGAAAATATACAAAAAAATTAGAAGCCAGTAATTGAAATTTGTTTGAGTTCATCACCCTTATTAAAAAACAGGAAACTAAGCCTACAGAAAGGATGTTACTTGAGTAAGCAGAGCCAAACTAGGACCCTGAATAAGGTCAGCACGGGTTAATACTCTTTCTATTACAGTAGTCCCTCATTATCCATGAAGGATACTTTCCAAGACACCCAGTCAATGCCTAGAATTCCAGATAGTATCAAACACTATAGATATATTATGTTTTCTCCTATACAGACATACCTATAATAAAGCTTAATTTACAAATTAGATACTGTAAGAGATTAACAACAATCATAACAAAATAGGACAATTATAAGAATATCCTGTAATAAAACTGATGTGAATGTGGTTGCTCATTCTCAAAATATCTTATTATATTTTACTATCCCTTCTTCTTGTGATGATGTAAGATGATATGATGCCTACATGAAGAAGTAATGTGGATACACTGGACAAAGGATGTTTCACGTCTCTGGTGGGACAGAGAGGGACACCTTGGGATTTAATCGCACTACTCAGAATAGTAAGTAATTTATGAACTGTTCATTTCTGGAAATTTCCGTTTAATGTTTTTGGACCATGGTGGTTGCAGATAACCGAAACCACAAAAAGTGAAACTGTGGATAAAGGGGGATTACAGTATTCCTCTTGTCTCTTGCTTCTGCTGCAACAAAAGGATAGCCAGAGATAGCAGTACTGAAGCAGGAAGACGATTCCTTCCACTATATCAAATAATCTCTCAGGTCTTAAGCAGAGCAGTTAATCAGTCATCCATACAAGAAATCCTCCATTTCATTTTAATAAATATGAACTTTTCCTAACTTTCAGTTGCTATAAAATTTACTTTCTTTTGCCAGTAAATGCATAAAGATAAAAAGAATAATTGCATGAAGCAAGGAGAGGTGAGGGTGGTAGAAATACAAGTCTTGTTCTAGAGACAGCAAATATTTCCTAGTTTAAATGGTGCTGTATAAAAAAAACTAAACTGGTTGCAGTCTAGGAAATAAAACATAGTCCTTTACCAGGAAAATAACCTGTAAAAGTGTCACCAGATCACTTAAAAGGCGAATAAAATGGTGAAATAACATACATATTGAAAAAAAAGACATGGACCTTCCTCTTTATTAATATTAATAGGAGTGATGCTGTAAGTCATATGAGCTTCCCTTTAGACTTTCCTATATGCTAGGCACTGTAAGTGGTTGAAATACATCTCAATGTTACATTACTATCACTCAGTGAGGAAAGCATTGAATCTTTTTACATATAAGTAAACAAATTTAAGTTTACATAACTTGCCAATTTTACATACTTGTGTTTATCTGCTGACAATGGCAAATAATTTTACAATCACTAAGTATAACAACTAAAGTAGTTGTAGGTATGTACGTCCTCTTACATTTCTAAGAATGATGAATAAGTGCAAATCACCAGAAATTTAAGAACTTTTTGAAAATCAGGAAGAATTAAAACAATATTGAAATACATAAGCAGGAAGTTACTAAAGCTGAGGCATGGTAAATTATAGGTTTTGAACTAGGCCAAGTTGACACTGGATAAAAATATAGATTGGAGCAAATACTTGGGAATTAATGCTTTATTTTCATTATATAAATTATGCTTTTCATTCTTTACTTAAAAATTCCCATGCTTTGATTTACTCTGAAAATGGTTGCTATATATTTTTATTCATAAAACTGCCAAACAGAAATTTATACGCCTGTGTGATGCAAACATACAAAATAACAACAGCAGAATTGTTGTGATGAAAACATACAAAATAACAACAGCAGAATTGTTTGCAAATTGTATGTCATACATGTCATGGAAATGAATACAAGAAAGTTAAATACCAATATGGCTTTATTTCATGTATTCAGTATAATCAATATTTAATGTCAAAGAAATGAAATATAAAAAAGAAAAGAAAAAAGACACTTTTCGTACCTTTAATACATTCTGGCATCGCGGGCTCCCATATACTGTTAGCATCACAAAAAATTGTGTTGCTGCCTTTAAGGTGAAAACCCTTCAGGCATTCAAATACAACCTTCGCTTTGTAGTAATATTTAGTTTTAAATCCTGACACCAGTTTTCCTTTCTTGAGGACTGGATTTTCACATTTGACCACTGTGAAGTGGAGAAATTTCAGAATTAACGAAAAACTGCTTTAATATAGGACAGAAAAACTAGTACAAAGTAGTAATTTCCAGTGGGAACAGAGAGACAAGGAATGAAAGGCAGGATGTTAATTAAAAAAAAAAAAAAGACTTGATTTATGCATTTTAATGCAAGGCAAACAGATTTAGAGAACTCTAACAACTTTTTCCCACCTAGAGCTAACTGTCATTATAGCTTATTGGTTTCCCACATTTTTTTTTTCTACTGCAAATTTTGTGAAAGTTCTGACTACCGGAAAGAAATTCTGGCTAAGTACAAACATGACTATTGATACTCATTAGCTTTAGGGATTTTTTTTTTTCAATTAGAGTTGACATTCAATATTATATTGGTTTTAGTTGTACAGTATAATGGTTAGACAATTATATAACTTATGAAGTGATTCTTCTGATTAGTCTAGTACCCACCTGGCACGATATATATTTATTACAATATTATTGACTATATTCCTTGTGCTGTACCTGTACTTTACATCCCTGGGACTATTTTGTAACTGCCAATTTGAACCTCCTAATTCCTTCACCTTTCTTAGCCCGCCCCCCGTATGGTAACTAACCATCAGTTCATTCTCTATATCAATGAGTTCATTTTTGTTTTGATTATTTTAATTTTAGATTCCACATATAAGTGAAATTATATAGTATATGTCTTCATCTTTCTTACTTATTTCACTTATCATAATACCCTCTAGTTCCATCTGTGTTTTTACAAATGGTAAGATTTCATTGTTTTTTTTTTTAATGGCCAAATAATATTCTATTTTATATATGTACCACATCTTCTTTATCCAACTGTCTGTCAAGGGACACTTAGGTGGCTTCCATATCTTGGCTATTGTATATGAAATGTCCTTCTTTGTCTCTTGTTTGCCTTTGTTTTAAAGTCTTTTGTCTGATATAAGTATTACTACCCCAGCTTTTCTTTTCATTTCCATTGGTCTGAAATATCTTTTTGCATCTCTTTACTTTCAGTTTGTATATCTCCTTCATCTAAAGTAGGTCTCTTGTAGATAGTATATGTATGGGTCTTGTCTTCTTCTTCATTAAGCCACCATGTCTTTTGATTGAAACATTTAATCCATTAACATTTAAAGTAATTATAGATATGTATATAGTTATTACCATTTTATTATTCATATTTTTATTTTTTATTTTTTATATTAAATTTGTTGGGGTGACATTGGTTAATAAAATCATATAGGTTTCAAGTGTACAAGTCTGTAATACATCATCTATATTGCATTGTGTGTTTACCACCCAAAGACAAATCTTCCATCACCATATGTTTGACTTCCTTTACCTTTTCTACCTCCTCCCTTCTGCCCTTTCTCTCCTAACCACCATACTGTTGTCTGTGTCTCTAAGTTTTTGTTTGTCTTGTTTGTTACTTTCGTTCTTATATCCCACATATGAGTGAAATTATACGGTTTTCAACTTTTTTCTGTCT
Source organism: Pteropus medius (assembly GCF_902729225.1). Classification (NCBI taxonomy): domain Eukaryota; kingdom Metazoa; phylum Chordata; class Mammalia; order Chiroptera; family Pteropodidae; genus Pteropus; species Pteropus medius. The sequence continues at coordinate 78,423 of NW_024344371.1, read as the reverse complement.
GACTTATTTTGCTTAGCATCGTAATCTCAAGATCCATCCATGTTGTTGCTAATAGCAATATTTCATCTTTTCTTATGGCTGAGTACTATTCCATTGTATATATGTACCACATCTTCTTTATCTAATTATCTATCAAAGGACACTTTGTTTGTTTTCATGTTTCAGATGCTGTGAATAATGCTATAATAAACATAGGGGTGCATATATCCTTATGGATAAATGTTTTCAGAGTAGATACCTAGAAGAGGGATTGCTGAGTTATGTGATAATTCTATTTTTAGTTCTTTGAGGACCCTCTATATTGTTTTCCATAATGGCTGTACTAATTTACATTCTTACCAGCAATATATGAGGGTATCTTTTTTTCCCTACAACCTCTCCAACACTTATTTCTTGTGTTGTTAATAATAGCAATTCTTATAGATGTAAAATGATACCTCATTGTGGTTTTGATTTGCATTTCCCTAATAGCAAGTGAAGTTGAGCATCTTTCATATGTCTGTTAGCCATTTGCATATCTTCTTGGGAGAAGTGTCTGTTTAGGTCCTCTGTCTGTTTTTTAATTGTAATGTTTGCTTTTTTACTGTTGAGTTGTATGAGTTCTTTATATATTTTGGATATTAGGCACTTATTGGAAGAATTGTTTGCAAATATATTCTCCCATTTGGATTGTTGCCTCTTTATCTTATTTATGGTTTCTTTTGCTGTGCAGAACCTTTTTAGTTTGATATAGTCCCATTTATTCTTGCTTTTACTTTCCTTGTCTTGAGGTCAAATTCGTAAAATTCCCTCTAAGATCAAGGTTCATGAGTTCAGTACTTATGTTTTCTTCTATGCAATTTATTGTTTCAGGTAATATATTCAAGTCTTTGATCTATCTTGAGTTAATTTTGGTGTATGGTGACAGATAGCAGTCTAGTTTCATTTTTTTGTATGTGGTTTTCCAATTTTCCCAGCACCCTTTATTGAAGAGGCTTTCTTTTCTCCATTGTATGTTTCTGGCTCCTTTGTCAAAAATTATTTGCCCATATATATGTGGGTTTATTTCTGGGGTCTCAATTATGTTACATTGATTAGTCTATGTGTCTGATTTTCTGCCAATACCATGCTGTTTTGGTTATTGTCGCTTCGTAGTATAATTTGAAGTCAGAGACTGTGTACCTCGGCTCTTGTTCTTTTTTTATCCCCCTCAGGATCGCTTTGGTTTTTTGGGTCTTTGTGATTCCACACAATTCCAATACATTTTTGTTGTATATTTTTTAAAAATGTGATTAGGATTTTGATGGAGATTGCATTAAATCTGCATTGCTTTGGGTAATATGGCTATTTTAACTATGTTGTTTCTTCCAATCGATGAACATGGAATATCTGTTCATTTCTTTGTGTCTTCTTCATTTTCTTTTAAAAACATCATGTAGTTTTCAGTGTATAGGTCCTTCACATGCTTTGTTAAGTTTATTCTTAGGTATTTTATTCTTTTTGTTACAGTTGTAAAAGGAATTTAAAAAATTTTTTTCTTCTGAAATTTCATTTTTAATATATAGAAATGCAATGGAATTTTGTACCTTGATTTTGTATCCTGTGACATTACTGTATTTGTTTATTTTTTCTAATAGTTTTTTGGTGACGTCTTTATGGTTTTTTATATAAAGAATCATGTCACCTGCAAAAAGTGACAATTGGACTCCTTCATTTTCAATTTGAATTCTTTTTATTTTTTTCTCTTGCCTGATTTCTCTAGGTAGAACTTCCAATACGATGTTGAATAAGAGTTATAAGAGAAGGCATTCTTGTCTTGTTCTTGATTTTAGAGAAAAAATTTCAGTTTTTCACCATTAAGTATATTAGCTTAGGGTTTGTAGTATATGGCCTCATTATGTTAACATATTTTTCCTTCTATACACATTTTATGAAGTGTTTTGATCATAAATGGATTCTGTATTTTGTCAAATGCTTTTTCAGCATCTATTGATATGATCATATGATTTATATTCCTTATTTTGTTTATGTGATGTATCATATTGATCAATTTTCAGACGTTGAAACATACTTGTGCCCCTGGAATGAATCTCACTTTATTGTGATATATGATCCTTTTAATGTGTTGTTGTATTCTATTTGCTAGCATTTTGTATACAATTTTTGCCCTGTGTTTATCAGAGATATAGGTCTATAGTTTGTGTGTGTGTGTGTGTGTGTGTGTGTGTGTGTGTGTGTGTGTGTATTTGAGTGTGTGGGTTTTATCCTTATCAGGTTTGGTATCAGGATAATGTACTCATAAAATCAGTCAAGAAGTATTGCCTCTTCTTCAATTTTTTGAAAGATTGAGGATAGGTATTAAATCATCTTTGAATGTTTTGTAGAACTCACTAGAGAAGTCATTTGGTCCTGGACTTTTATTTTTTGATGATTGCTTCAATTTCCTTACTGTCGATCAGTCTATTTTCATTTTTCAGTTCTTCATGATTCAGTCTAGGAAGGCTGTATATTTCTAACAACTTGTCCATTTCTTCTATGTTTTTGAATTCGGTGGCATGTAGTCTTTCACGGTATTCTTGTGTGATCTTTTGTATTTCTGTGGTTTTGGTTGTAACTTTTCCTTTTGAATTTTTGATTTCATTTATTTTCATATTATCTCTCTTTTTTTTTTTGGTAAGTCTAGTCAGGGTTTGTCACTTTTACTAATCTTTTCAAAGAATGAGCTCTTTGTTGTACTATTTTTTTCTATTTTTGTTTTCTATTTCACTTAATTCTGCTCTAATTTTTATTATTTCCTTCCTTCTCTCAACTTTGGGATTCATTTGCTCTTTTTTTCTATTCTTTAAGATGTAATGTTTGGTTGTTTACTTGAGAATCTTCTTGTTTCTTGAGATAGGCCTGTAATGATATAAACTTTCTTCTTATTACCCCTTTTGCCGTATCCTCAAAGTTTTCATATGTTTTATTTTTATCCTCATTTGTTTCTATGTATCTCTTGATCACTCCTCTTATTTCTTCTTTGACCCTAACTTTCTTTAGTAGCATATTTTTTAATCTCCACATATTTGTGGTTTCTCCCTCTTTCTTTTTGCAGTTTCAAAGCATTGTGGTTGGAGAATATACCTGATATGATTTCAATCTTTGTAAATTTGTTGAGGCTAGTTTTGTGTCCCAACATATGGTCTATCCTTGAGAACGTTCCATGTGCAATATAGAAAAATATATAATCTGATATTTTGGGCTGAAAAGTTCTGTAAGTGTTGATTATGTCTATTTGGTCTAATGTGTTATTTAAGACCTAAATTTTCTTATTGATTTTCTGTTTGGCTGCTCAATTGACAGATGGATGCAGTATTTAGGTACCCTACTATAATTGTGTTTTTGTCAGTTTCTCCCTTTAGTTCTGTTAGTAGTTGCTTTACATATTTTTGTGATCCCTGATTGAGAGCATATATATTGATGTGTTATGTCTCTTGATTATTTTCCTCTTTATCATTATGAAATTTCCATCTTTGCCTCTTGTTACCATTTTTATTATGATGTCTGTTTCATCTGATATAGGTACAGCTATATATTTTCTTCTCTGGACGCCATTTGCTTTGAGTATTGTTTTCAATCCTTTCACTTTGAATTTACATTTGTCTTTTCAGTTGAGATGGGCCTCTTGAAGGCAGCATATGGTTGTTTTTTAAAGAAATTTATTTATTTATTTTAATTAATTTCAAATATACAGTACATTGGTTAGACATCTACATAGTTCATAATGATCCTCCCAATTGCTCCCTCCTGACCCTCTATCTAGCCAACATATTAATGCTAACTGCCTTCCCTATGCCATGCTCCCCATCCCTGTGACCATCCATCAGCTACTGATTTGTTATTCTTTAACCCTTCATCCCATTCTCCCAATCCCCCAACCCTCCCTCTGTCCATCATCAAATTGTCCACTATATTTGTGAGTCTGTTTTTGATTAGTTTGTTCTTTTTGTTCCTTAGATTCCACATATAAGTGAAATCATATGGTATTTATCTTTCTCTGTCTGACTTAAATACCTTCTAGGTCCATCAAGGCAATATCTTTTCCCATCCCCTTCTTTTTATTTTTTGTGTGCCTTTTAATCTGAAGTGAGTCTCTTGTAGGCAGCACGACGTAGGGGTCTTGTTTTCTTATTTATTCATCTACTCTATCTTTTAGTTGGAGCACTTAATTCTTTTCCATTTGAGGTACTTATTGATAGAAATGTAGTTGTTATCATTCTTTCTTCCTGTTTTTGATATATGTTTTTTTTTTTCTTTTTAAAGAAGTCCCTCCAACATTTCTTGTAAAATTGCCTTGGTGTGATAAATTCCCTCAGCTAATTTTTGTCTGGGAAGCTCTTTATCTGTCCTTCGACTCTAAATGATAGCTTTGCTGCATAAAGTATTCTTGATTGTAGATCTTGGGTCGTCATCATGTCGAATATTTTGTGCCAAGCCCTTCTGTCCTGCATAATTTCTTTAGAGAAATCAGCTGCCAGTCTTATGGGTACTCTCTTGTAGGCAACTAACTGCTTTTCTCCTGCTGCTTTTAAAATTCTCTCTTTGTATTTAACCTTTGGCATTTTAATTATGATGTGTCTTTGTATGGGCCTCTTTGGATTCCTGGTTTTTGGGATTCTCTGACCTTCCTGGGGTTGTATGTCTAATTCCTTCACCAGGTTTTCCATCATTATTTCTTCAAAAAGCTGTTCAACATCTTGTTTTCTTTCTGGTACATCGATGAGATGGATATTTTGATCCTTAATAGTGTCCGATAGGCTCATTAAATTATTTAGTCTTGGTCTCTTTTTTCTTGCCATTCTGATTGAGTGTCCTTGGCTTTCCTGTCCTCTATATACGTCATTTGATCCTCTTCTTTATTCACTTTGTTTATTCCTTTGTTTATTCCATTTAATATACTTCTCATCTCTGACAATGTGCTCTTCATTTCAGACTGGTTCCCTTTTATAATTTCCATTTCTATTTTTATGTTTTTTATCTCTTTGTTGAAGTTCTTACTGAATTTATCTACACTTCCCAAAAGTTCATTGAGCATCTTTATAACCAGTGTTTTGAACTCTGCACCTGTTAGATTACTTGACTTCATTATATCTGGATCTCTGTTCTGTTTTCTCATAAGATTTCTGCTTCTTTGTCTTCCCATTTTGGCTGCCTTTCCATGTCTGTTTCTATGTACTAAGCGAAGCTCCTAAGTCTCCGGTCTTATTAGCTTGGCTTTGTGTTGTAGGTGTCCAGTAGCACAGTCCTGGGAGGATTTCAGCTGCAGGCCAAATTTAGACCAAGCCTCTGCCCCTCTGGGGGCACCTGTTAGTGGCAAACAACCCAAAGATGCTGTGCTTATAGTTGCCTCAAAAGGCCACACCAGAAACCAAGGCCAGTTGCCACCAGTGTGAGTCTAGGCGCAGCTTAGCATAGAGCACCTGACTCGCTGAGGATAAACCAGGATGTGGCTTGGGTGGGGTTGTGATTTGGGGGAGGCAGAGTTTCAGGGAATCTTCTGGGTGGAGCGACCTCTGTTATCCAGTTTGATGATGTCTCTGCTATGGTGGCATTGCGTCTGTGCAGTAGGAGGTGGGAGGGCTCAACAGGGAACAATGGATACCGCCGGCATTTCTATACAGAGCAAGTCTCACCTCGGCCCTCACTCCAACAATTCAGTGTCCCCGTGTAAGTCCCTGGTGCCCCCTATATGCAGCTGAATTGGCAGTAGTGCTCAGAGCGAGGATGTCTGTCACTGTGAAAGTCCACTCACGGACACAGCCCCTTTAAGAGGCATCTGCTGCTGCTGCTGCTGCTGCTGCTGCAGCCTCTATTCCACCCAGCTGCTCGGGGCCGGGCAGCCTTGCGTCCTCGCTCTGTCCTACCTTCTGCTATTGCAGGGTGATTTCTTAGATTTCTCCCTAGTTGTATGGCTTATCTAGATCCCAGGTGATTTTTCCTTGCTGTTTGTTCCTTGTTTGTGTCACAACTTTGATTTGGTTGCCAGAGGGGTGAATAGACCATATTATTTACATCATTTTTTTTCTTCTCCTGGTTGGTTTTGTTTTTTGATACAATTCGCTACTCTGTGCTTTTTTATTGGTGATTTCAGTCCATTTACATTTAGGGTGATTATTGACATATGAGAATTTCCTATAGCCATTTTATATTTTGTTTTCTGGTACCTCTATGTCTTCATTGTTTTCATTGTTTCTCTGTCCTTGTCTTTCTGTGTGTTATTTTAGTTTGGTGGTGTTCTAATTTTTCCTCTGTTTTCTCTTTTTTTCTGTTATGTGTCACAGTACTGGATTGTGTGTGTGTGTGTGTGTGTGTGTGTGTGTGGTGTGTGCGTGTGGTTATCATTAAGTTTAAGTAAAAGAAAGTTTCATATATACAGTAGCCTCTTTTGCATATATCTTATCTCCATTCTTCTTTGCAAATTCAGACTTTTATTTCTTGCTTTTTTATGTTTTCAGTGTCACAAATTATCCCTATTCCTGCTGTAAGTTCATTTCCAAGTTGCAGTAATTATTGTCTTTTTCCCCTTTTTTTTTCTTCCTTTAACCTTTATGTAATATTTAAGTGTATAGTGCCCTCTTCTGAATCAATGTTGCGATTTCCTGCTTCTGTCTGTTAGTCATTTATTCATAGTTTGTATCCTTTTGCCTTTTAATTTCAGGTAGAATAACCACTTCAGTATTTCCTGTAATGCAAGCCTTGTGGTGGAAAATTTTCTCAGCTTCTGAATGTTGCAAAAAATCTTTATTTCTTCCTCATATCTAAAGGATAACTTTCCCGGATATATTATTTTTGGCTGGTAATTTCTCTTTTTCAATAGTTGGAATATTTGATTCCACTCCCTTCTAGCTTGTAGAGTTTCTGTTAAAAAATCCAGTGGTAATCTAATGGGTTTTCCTTTATAGGTGCTGTGTCCTTTTCCCTGGCTGCCTTGAGGATTCTTTCTCTGTCATTAGTTTTTGACATTTTTAATATAAATGTGCCTTAAAAAGGCCTTCGGATTGAGATTTTTAGGTATTCTGTTTGCTTCTTGGATTCGAGGATCCAGCTCTTTCCATAGGTTTGGGAAGTTCTTGTCAACTATTTCCTTGAATAGGCTCTCTATTCTTTTCTGCCTCTTGTCTCCTTCTAGTATGCCCATTATTCTTATATTGCTCTTTCTGATGGAGTCAGATAGTTCTTATAGAGTTCTTCCTTTTTCTTTTTTTATTCTCAAGTCTCTTTTTTCTTCCATTTCCATAATTTCCAGATTTCTATTTTTGATATCACTAATTCTTTTCTCCATCTGGTCAGCTCTATTTCCTAAACCTGCCATTTTATTCCTCATTTCTTTTATTGAGTTCTTCAGCTCCAGATTTCCATTTGTTTCTTTATTAAAGTTTTAATCTCCTTGGTAAAATATTCTTTTTATTTGTTGATTGTATTTCTGTGTTCATTAAACTGCCTTTCTGAGTTTTCTTGCATCTCATTGAGTTTTTTCAGAACTGCAATCTTGAATTTTCTGTCATTTAAATCACATATTTCCATGTCTTTAAGTTTATTTTCTGGAGATTTTTTTTCTGAGCTGCCTTGTCACCTTGGTTGTTCATGATATTTGATGACTTATTTCTCTGCCTAGGCACTTATGGGGATAAACTAAGAGTGTTACCTCTTAAGCAGGTTAATAAGAAGAGATTTTTCTCTTGTTATCCAGCAAGTGGCACTAAAGCACAAGTGCATTATTTTCTCTTGCACTGCTCAGACTTCTTGGATCTGTTTGGTGGTGGAAAATGCCTTATACTTCCTGGGGAGGTAGGCCTCTCCTCTGTGACCAGGTTGATTCAGTCTCAGGTCATTACCCCCAGGGGAAAATATGGCGAGAGAGCCTGTGAAATCCCAGAACTGCCATAGCAGGAAGACACAGTGTTGTGCTGCCTAAGGTGTCCCAGGTGCCTGTGCTGGGATCAACCTTGATGGGTGGGAAGGGGGAGGGTTGGGAGAGGCTGCTGGTGTGTTGAAGCTTTGTTTTCTTTCCAGAAATGACTGCTGCCAGCCCACACCTCTATCTCCACCCTTATCACTGGGATTAGCTGCAGTGTGCATCTGCCACTCAGGAGCTCTCTCTCCAGTTCTCATGGCTTTAGATATTCTGCTTTGTAACCCAACACTCCTGCTAGAGTTTCTTCTGGGGCCCACTGCTAGCTTTGGATGGGTATGGAAAGGCAAGCTCTGGGCGGGTTGGGGGAGGTGGCCAGGCTCTGTAGCTTTGTTTTCTGCCTGGCAATGGTAGCTGCTAGAACACAGCTGTCACACTTCTGTATTTGGTCTCTGCCCCTATCACTGGGATCACCCATATTCTGTGCTGATCCCTCAGACAGGAATGCTTGGGGCTACAAAGAGAGCATCTATAGTCTGATTCTTTCCCTCACCTGAGACCCGCAGTAAGCTCTGGGCTGCATCCGAGGCACCAGTCTCTGCTCTTCTCTCTTCTGTCCTTCCCTTAGTCACCTCTATTTGCCCATTTTCAGATGTGTCAGTGCTTGGATCTCAGATGTGTGTTCTGCAGGGATTCTCTTGTTGAATTGTATCTGTTCAATTTGTTGTAACTTTAAGGGAAAAGATCAAGGGGCCTCTCATGCTGCCATGCTTCTGATGTCACTATTATTTATATTTTTAATTATTTATTTTTTCTTTTTCTTCTTAAGTCCTTTTAACATTCTCATAATACTAGTTTGGTGGTGATGAACTCCTTTATCTTTTTCTTGTCTGGGAAGCTCTTTAGAATCCCTTGATTCTAAATTATAGCCTTGCCTGGTAGAGTAATCTTGATTGTAGGTCTTTGTTTTTCATTACTTGGAATATTTTGTGCCAATCCTTTCTGGCCTGCAAAGTTTCTGTTGAGAAATCAGTTGACAACCTTATGGGAACTCTCTTGTACATAAATAAATACTTTTCTCTTGCTATTTTAAAAATTGTCTTTAATCTTTGCCATTTTACTTGTGATGTGCCTCTTTGGGTTCATCTCGTTTGGGACTCTCTGCATTTCCTGGTTTGTACATCTATTTCATTTGTACATCTGTTATTTCTTCAAATAGGTTTAAATCCCTTGCTCTCTCTCTCTTCCTTCTGCTACCCCCACTATGCAAATATTAATATGTTTGATGTTGTCCAAGGGGACCCTTAAACTATCCTAATTTTTTTTTGGATTCTTTTTTTCTTTTGCTGTTTTGATTGGGTATTTTCTTCTTCCTTATCTTCTAAATCACTGATTTGATTCTTTGGTTAATCTAATCTACTACTGTTTCCCTCTAATGTATTCTACATTTCAGTTATTGTGTTCTTCATTTGTGTTTTGTTTGTTTGTTTGGTTTAAATCTCCATTTTTATGTTTCCTATCTCTGTTGAAGTTCTCACTGAGATCATCAAGCATCCTTATAACCAATATACTGAACCCTGGTAGATTGCTTATCTCCATTTTGTTTAGTTCTTTTTCTGATGCTTTGTTCTGTTCTTTCATTTGGAACATTTTTTTTGTCTCCCCATTTTGGTTGCCTCCTTGCGTTTGTTTCTGTGTATTAGGTAGAGTTGCTATGTCTCCTGATCTTAGTAGGGTGGCCTTATGTAGCAGGTGTTCTGTGGGGCCCAGTGGTGCAGTCTCTCTAAGTCACTTGAGAGTGTTGCTGCAGGTTTGTCCCTTGTGTGGGTTGTGTGTGCCCTCCTGTTGTAGTTGAGCCTTGATTACTGTTGGAAGGCCAGTGAAAGCAATTGATCCTCAGGTTGTAATTGGTTCTAAGGACTGGCTGTGACTACAGTGGAAGAGCTGTTGTGCAGGGGCTGACCTAGAGCATAGAACTAAAGCAGGATTATGATTCAGCAGGTCCTGGTGCCTGCCCAGTCTGCCCTTTGGATGTGTTGTACATGGAGATTGCTGGGAGGGCCCTGCTACAGGCCACGTTTAGCCACCACATGTACTCTGTCCAGAGCCACCTGGAATGAGGCACAAAGTGATCCACAGATGGCCACCACCTGCACTAAGCTTAAAGTTATCAGGGAAAGGTAAAGTCTTGATCTGAAGCTGGCTGCTGTCAGTGCTGGGCTTGAGGCTACTCAGCAAGAGATACAAGGCATGCTGAAGCCAGAGGCTACTTGTTTGGGGTTTGTAAACCTTTGAGAGATTTTAGGAAAGTCTGCGACATGAGCTAAGAAAGGCCAGAAAAAGTGGATCGGGTGTACATACAAGTTGGGTGGGGCAGGGTCTCAGGGAATCACCAGGGCAGGGCTGATGGTGAATAGTATTAGCCAAGTTGATGTAGATTTGATATGGCATGTGCCTGTGTCTGCAAACTGAGTTGAGGAGGGCACAACAAAGGAACAATGGCTTCTGCCAGCACTTCTGTCTGGGAGGAAGCTGCCCATTCAGTCCTCTTCCTATAGCCAGACAATTTGGTTCCTAGCAGCTAGTGCCTTTTGATCTGCTGCCCCAGAGATGGAGCTCAGAGCAAGTGAGTCCATCAGCAAGTGAGTCTGTGCACAGACCCTTTAAGAGGAAGGCTTGGAACTCTAGTTGCCCCCATTTCACTCAGCTACCATCTGTGCTGGTTTTCACAGTCAGAAGTTATGGGGGCTTCTCTTCCTGGCACTGGAACCCTGGGCTGGGGAGACTTGTGTGGGGCTGTAACCCTTCACTCCTCAGGGGGGACCTCCACAGTGGAGATATTCCTCCAATTTTTAACTGCCCCATATGGGTGTGGGACCAGCCCATTCCATGTCTCTGCCCCTCCTACCAGTCTCAACGGGGCTTCTTCTGTTCCGCTAGGCTTTAGGTTGTTCTCAATGATAGTTGTTCTGTAGTTTAGTTGTAATTTTGATGTGGCGACGAGAGGAGGCAATCACAGTGTTTTACTTAACTCTGCCATCCTGACTGGAAATCATCTTTATTTTTGGTTCTTATTTTTTTTGTTGTTGTCCTTCTGATTGAGTGTTTTCATTACCTTGTCTTCCAGATTGCTGATTCAATTCTCTGCTTCATCTAATGTGATATTGATTCCCTCTAATATAGTCTTCATTTTAGTTGTTGTATTCTTCATTTCTAACTGGTTCTTTTTCATGTTTTCTATCTCTTTTTGTACATTCTTACTGATTTCATCTATTCTTCCTCTAAGTTCATTGAACATCCTTATAAACTGTGTTTTGAACTCTTTATCTGGTACATTGCTTGCCTTCATTTTGTTAAACTCTTTTTCTAGATTTTTGTCCTCTTATTTAATTTGGGGTATATCCTCATTTTGGTTGTCTCTCTGTGTGCAATTCTATGTACTAGGTAGATCTACATCTTCCAGTCTTGGCATGGTAGCCTTATGTAGTAGTTGTCCTGTGGGGCACAGTGGTATAGACTCCCTGGTCACTTGAGCTGGGTGTTCCAGGTCTGTCCCATGTGTGGTTTGTGTGTGCCCTCCTGTTGTAATTGACCTTGATTGCTGTTAGCACTTCAGTGCTTGGGATGGACATTCAGGCCGGCTGGATGTGAGGAATATGACTCTAGCAGATGACATGTAGTGTTTGGGCTAATCTTATGGGATAGGTTTTGCTATAGTGAGGCTTTGGTGCCTGACAAATCCATTCTTTGGGTATGTTGTTTGTGGAGCTAATTAGGTGGTGTTCTGGTATAGTCTGAAATCTGACACCAGGTGAATTGGGGTCTCTTGGGAGGGGCTTCAGTGTAAGCCCAGGCCCAGCCACTGCTGGTACCAGTGCTGGGGGCCACTTAGTTAGAGGTACAGGGCATGCCAAGGCCCTCTGCTTCTTTTTTGGGTTTTTTGGAGTGTTGTGAGATTTTAGAAAAGTCTGTAAGATGGGCAAGTTCTATAGCTTGTAAGGGACAGACACTGAAAGAGGTTTGGGTTGATGCATGGGTTGGATAGGGCATGGTCTTAGGGAATCACCAGAGTGGGGTGAGTAGTGTTAGCCAAGTTAATAAAGATTCAGATATGGCTCAGTCTGTGCCTGACTGCTGTATTGGGGGAGGGCTCAAAAAAGATAAGTGGTCCCTGCTATCACTTCTGTCTGTCAGCTCTTACCTTGATGCCAGACAGTACAATTCCTCCCTGTATGTACCAGACTCTTTTATAGCTACTGCTCCTTTGCTGAGGCTTAGGGCAAGTGTATGTGAGCCTTCATACCAATGTATGCTGATATTTCCCATTCTAGTCTGCTCGAGAAGTAAAATGCTGATCACCAACCCTCTAGGATTGATTTCAGGATCCAATAGTAGGTTTGGCAGAATTTAGAAAAAGAAAACACGAACAATATACTCTGAGCTGGGCAGTAACTACAAGAGAACATCTTATAAATTAAATCTGAACAATAGATAAGGGCCCATAATGTACAGGCTCTTAAGCCAGAAAAGTGCTCTTCCTCATTTTCCATGGATCTGAATTTCTATCAGGTATCTTTTTCCTTCAGCCTGAAGAACTTTCTTTCACAATTATTGTATTTCAGTTCAGCTAATGACAAATTCTCTTTTATCTCAAAATGTTTTTATTTATTTTACTTTCAGTTTTGAAAGATCTTCTTGATAGAGAATTGTGGGTTACATGTTGTATTTTCCTTTCATTACATTAGCAGATATTATTGTTTTATGGTCTCCTCAGTTCCTTAAGAGATCTCAGCTGTCATACTTACTTGGAAGGATTGTGGCTGCTTTTCCCTTTTGTTTTCAGAACTTTTACTATGATGTTTTAGTTTAGTTGAAGATTCTTGGTAAATTTAAAAATTTTATTTATCCTGCTAGCACCACTGAATTTCCTGGACTTGTGGGGTTGTTGTTTTGGTTCAGATGTGGTAAAATTTCGGCCAATTTTTTATTCAAATAATTGTCTATACTATTGTTTCTTTTCTCTTTCTAAAACTCCATTAACATGTATATGTGACTGCTTGCTACTCTACCCCAGGTTTATAACTGTCTTCCTCTTATTTTAATATTGCTTTCAAATCAATAAATTTTTATTCTCCTGACCAGGTTCACTGATCTTTCTTTATTGTACTAAACTGTGGCTAATCACACTAATGAGTTTTATAAATTAGATTTACTGGATATAATTTATATACAGCAAAACTTACCTTTTAAATATTTTAGCTGTAGGAAGTTTAATAGATGAAAACATTAATCATGTAATTACCACAATAGACATAAAAGACTTCCATTACCCTCCAACATTTTCTCCTGCCAATTTGTAATCAACCCTCACTACCTCCCCCAACCTCCTTCCCCATCCATCCAAGCATTGATCTGTTTTCATCCTTATAATGTTGTTTTCTAGAATGTCATAATGGGATCACAGCCTCTGAGTATAGCTTATTTCACTCGTTACAATGCATTTCATTCCTATTGTTGCATGGATTAGAAGCTCATTTCTTTTTATTGCAGAGTATTATTCCATTGTATGGTTGTACCATGATTGTTCAGCCACTCACCACTGAAGGACATGTGGTTTCCAATGTGGGGTGATTATGACTAAGGCTGCTATGAATATTCTCATACTGGTTTCTATTTGGACATATTCTAATTTACTTGATTTGCTGAGCTGTATGGTAAGTATAGTTTAACTTTATAAGAAATAGCTAAATTGTGTTCCAAAATGGTCACAGCAAGTTATAATCTTAGCAGCACTGTATGGGAGTTCTAATTGCTCTATATTCTTCCCAGTACATGGTCTAGTAAGGTTTTCATTTTGTTTTTAAGTTCTAGTAGGTGTTTAGTGGTATCTCATTGCAATTTTAAATTACATTTCTATATTTATTAATCACACTGAGCAACTTTTCATGTACTGTTTTTGCCAACCATATATTCACTTTGGTGAAATAAGTCTATTCAGATCTTTTGTCAATTTTTAACAATTGATTTGTTTTTTATATTATTGTGTTTTGAGAGTTCTTTCTATATTGTAAATACAAGTCCATTAACAAATATGAATTTTGCAAATATTTTCTCCCAGTCTATGGCTCATTTTTTTTTATCATAACAATGTCTTTTGATAGCAGAAGTTTTGAGTTTTAAGAAATCCAATCCATTAAGATTTTTCATTAAAGGATCATGCTTTTAGGATTGTATTTAAAAAATCTTTGGACAAGTCAAGTCAAAAATATTTTCTATGTTTTCCAGTAAAAGTGTTATAATTTTAAGTTTAAATTTAAGTCTAAGATCTATTTTGAGTAAAAGTATATGGTGATTACATGGGGTTTTGGGTATTTTATTTGCATATAGATGTGCAATTGTGCCTGTACTTTTACCATACTTTCACGGAATTGTTTGTACACCTGTGATGAAATGAACTAGAGACATTTCACAGTCTATTCTGGATTCTCTATTCTGTCTATTGTTTGCTATGGTTATAATTTCACAAATACCACAACTGTTTTGATTATATGCTTTATAATATGTTTTATAATAAGTCTCAACACCAGGCAGAATGAGTCCTCTATTTTTTTTCGAAATTGTTTTGAGTATTCTAGTTCTTTTGTCTTTTCCTATAAATTTTAGAATCAGCTTGTCGATTTCTATAAAAATTTCTGCTGAGACTTTTACTGAGATTGTGCTCAATTTATAGGTCAGTTTACAGAGAATGAACATGCTTGTCCTCTTGATTCTTTCAATTCCTGAGTACCGAATTTTTCTATTTATTAATGTTTTATTTAATTTATTAATGAATTAATACACATTTATTAATGTTTCTATTTATTAATGTTTTATTTAATTTCGTTTAAGTATTTAGTTGTTTTTAACCATTCTAATCTTGTACATATATTGTTAGATTGAAAAATATTTTCTGTAGTGCCAAGCTATTGTAAATGTAAATAGTACTCACAATTTTTCAATTTCTAATGGTTTATTGCTAGTGTACAACATAACATTGATTTCTGTACATTGAACTTGTAGCTTCCAACCTTGCTAAAACTTCAGTCTTTCAAATTTTCTAGACATGCAATCATGTCATAAGTGAATGAATATTTTATTTATTCCTTTCCAATATGTATACCTATTTCTATCTCTCACCTTAATATACTGTATAAGACATCCAACACAATGCTGAATGTGGTCAGAGTAGACATCCTTGTCTCGCTCCAACCTTAGTAAATTAGTCTTTTACTATTGAGTATAATGTTGGCTGTGAGAGTCTTGTGGGTGCCTTTATCAGGTTCAGGCAGTTAGTTCCCTTCTATTCTTATTTTCAGGGTTTTATCATGAAAAGAGGATGAATTCTGTCAAATGCTTATTTTGGTGTCAATTAAGATGATCATATATCTTTTCTTCGTTATTGTTTCCTGATTTGTAAATTTCACTGATTAACTTTTAAATTTGAATCAATCTTGCATCCTTTAAAATAAATCCTACTTGATTGTGATGCATTCTTATTTTTTATATGACAGAATTTGATCTGTTTATATATTTTTAAGCTAAGGGAATTTATCAGTACCAAGCCAGTATTACAGGAAATGTTGGAGAGACTTCTTTAAGAAGAAAAAACATGTATCAAAACCAGGAATAAAGAATGGTAATAACTACATCCCTATCAACAAGTACCTCAAATGGAAAAGAAGTAAATGCTCCAACCAAAAGATAGAGTGGCTGAATGGATAAGAAAACAAGACCCTACATATGCTGCCTAAAAGAGACTCACTTCAGATTAAAAGACACAAAGAGACTAAAAGGAAGGGAGTGGAAAAAGATATTGCTTCGATGGACCTAGAGGGTATTGCGCTGAATGAAACGGATCGGATAGAGAAAGACAAATAGTGCATGATTTCACATATATGTGAACAAAATAAACAACGATGATAACAAAAGCAGATATGAAATCATAGATACAGAGAATATTTTGAGGGCTACTAGGTGGGAGGGGGTTGGGGGGTGGCAGAAAAGGCAAAGGGATTAAGAGGTACAAATGAATAGTTGTAGAATAGACATGGAGATGTAGACTGTAACATGGGGAAGATGGTTAATAATGTTGTAATAAATCTGTAAGAGGGAAATGGGGTACTAGATTTAGTGAGGTGATTGCTTTGCAAGTTATGTGGATCTCTGATCATTATGCTATATAACTGAAACTGGTATATTATTGTATGCCAACTATAACTGAAAAAAACTCATTGAATTGTACAATGTAAATACAAGCAACTAATTTTCTATTATATTTCAATAAAGCTGGGAAAAAAGAAAAAAAAGAAGTTTTGGTTCTATGTTTATTATGGACATTGTTGTAACTTTCTTGCAATGTTTCTATCTGGTTTTGGTATCAGGGTAATACTGTCTTCATGAAATGAGGTCAGAGTATCCTTCCTTTTATATTCCCTTGAAGTATTTGTGTAGAGCTGCTATTATTTACTCCTGAAATATTTGGTAGTATTCTCCACACTGAGGACAGTTCTCTTGTTATGGAGGTTTAAGTTGTCAGATTTATAGGCATAAAGTCGTTTGTATTAGTTCATTATAATCCTTTATGTGTCTCCGGAATATATACTGATGTCCTCTTTTTTGTTATTGATATTGTTAATTTGTAACATTTTTTTTCAATTGAGACTGGCCTTGGATTTATCCATTTTATTGTTTTTTTTCAATAACCAGGTGCTGGTTTCCTTGATTTTATTTTTTTTCTGTTTTCAATTTCATTAATTTCTAACTTTATTATTTCCTGTTTTGTACTTTGGGGTTGAATTTTCTCTTTCTTTTTAGTTTCCTAAACTGGAAGCTTAGATTATTGAGCTGAGAACTTTCTCTTTTTCTAATATAAGTATTTCATGCTATAAATATCTTTCTACGCTTTTGCATAGAAATTTTGATATGTTGATATGCTGTGTTTTAACCTTTATTGAGTTCACAACACTTTCTAATTTTCATTGTGACTTTTTCTTTGATTCATAGGTGAGTTAGAAGTATCTTTCACAATTTTCAAATATTGGGGCTTTTGCATATATCTAATTTTAAATTTCTACATTCACTCATTCATTCATTCATTCATTCGTGATCCGATAATGTACAGTAAATAATTTCAATTTTTTGGAATCAAAAAAATATCTTATTGCCTAGAAATGTCATTGAAGATTGTTCCATATGTACCTGAAAAGAAGATATATTTTTCTGTTCTTCAGCAGTTCCTTTCTTTTAAGAGTCAAATACCCTACAGTGTCTCCCTACTTTGGTGATGCTCTAATGCCTTAAACATTGTTTTTTAAGTACAGGCATACCTTGGAGATACTGTGGATTAGTTCCAGACCACAGTAATAAAGTGAGTATCAAAATAAAGTGAGTTGTAATGGTTTTGATGGTGAGGGTCTTGCTTTCAATTCATAAAAAAAACACATCTGTGAAGCGCAAAAGAGCAACGTGCAATTAAACAAGTTATGCCTGTATGTTTTGTCTAGAGTTTATCAATATTATCAGTGAGAGGGTTAGTCTTTCGCAATTTAACCTGTCATCTCCTCTAGCCAGATCTCTTATGCTTCTTGTCTGACAAGGTAAAACTTCCTTATTTTTAAGCCAGTGTGTTTTATGATGCTTTTAAGCAAAAAATAATCTTAATTCATACATGTACACAGAACTTCATAATGCATACAGTGGAATGCCAACAACATGTGAGGTGAGGGGTGAAGAACTCTACAACTAGAACTATTTTTGATTATATATGAGTTATATTGATTTACAAACCAACTGAACAGGAGAAGCAAACACATATAGCTGTTTTGTTTACTTGTTAGTAAAAGCATTTACAAAGCATTTTTATACTATTTACGAATTAGAAGAAAATACATGGAAATATTGTTACCTCTACAATGAGGAGGGTCACTACTCCATACATTATGCCCAGAACAAGCAAGCCTGCTCTCCCCAATAAGTGAATATTCATCTGGTCCCTTTGAAGGATTACAGCTGTAAGTTACTACTTCATTATATTCAAACATAGCCTTGTGGCTATCGGTATATTTTCCATTGGATATTTCTCCAGGTGGTTGACACAAAATCTCTTAGAAAGAGAAAAAGAAGACAGGAAAGGCAAAAGAAAAAGTGAAAGATTAAGACAGCATTACTAATGTCCTGCAAACTGCCTTCAATACATTCACTAACATGATTTCTATAATGTAGCTGTGAACCCAATATCCATTTAGAAGAATGTTTCTATGAGAAAATGTATTATCTCAATTCAAATCACTAATGGAGTAATGAACTTTTAGAATAAATCTCATTTTCTTAAATACCTATATAACATACCAAATGAAATACCTCTGTTTATGTGCAAGGCCCTGTTAAGACTTGTTCTCATCATAAGAGATGCTGACAATTTAATGAGACAATATGCTTTGATTAAAAACACAACTTGGAGCTGGTTGAGAAATGCTTTATAACTTATAAATATATTCATTCCTAAATTGATGGTTCAGTTTTACTAGGATGTTATTGTCTTTTTTCACTTTCTTCCTTAAGAGTGTACAGTGAAATTTCCAGTGTCTACAAATTGTTTGATAATGCAAGAGACTGAAATTTGGAGGTCTTCTGTTGGCCTGGGTATTGAAGACATTTGAAAAATGTAAAACAATGCCACTATTTCCATATTTTGAAACAAATGTTTTGATTTTGCATAAAAAGTTACTTTTTTAGACACATATTGAGCTTATTGTTCTTAACAATGAATTAATAATGATTTTAAAAACCTGTTTTAATTCCAATATAATGAATATCAATAAACCTAACATACCTGCACAAGAGTTTTGTGGGGTCTTTGTTAATTTAATAGCATAAAGGGGTCTCCAGGGATAAAAGTTTGAGAACTACTGCCTTAAATTCTAAAGAGAGAATATACTTACTTTCACACTGTGGGGGACTATCACTCCAATCCACCTGATCTCCAGAATGTTCACAATATAGAACTTTTGTTCCATGTAAATAATAACTAAATAAGAAAATAAAAGATTACTGTTATTTTTTTTAACGAGTTAACGAGAAGCACATAATTATGAAGACAATTTTTATATGGTTGTTTTCCTACACTCCAGTAGTTTGAAGAAGTTTCTCATACGTGTTTCAAACATGCTAACTAAATTTGCAGTTTAATGAAATAAAGAGATTTTTGCATTTGAGAATGCATTGGCCTAAAGCAAAATGTGTACGTAAACCTGTCATGCTTGTCAGTCAAGTGTTTGCTATGTCCCGCAGGCATTACGACATTCAAATCTCTGTCCTCATTTATGCCATTCTGTTCATTCAGGGCGACTGAGTAGAGAGATCAGGCCCTAGAGTTCACTTGACTGGATTCCAGTTCTAGCTCCATGACTGGCTTGTTTTTTTCAGCTTTGGCAGGTCACTTATTGTTTCTTTTTCTCAGTTTCCTCATTTATGAAAAGAGAATAATAGTAAAAACCTTGTGGGGTTGTTTTGAGTGTTAGATGAGTTAGAATGTGGAACATGGTGAATGATAGGTAAGTTTTAGGTCTTATTAATATTTTTCAGAATTCTCCTAGGAGTAGCTCAGGAAAACTACTCGATGAAATCTCTGACAATTTACATTCACAGTACTCTCTTCTCCTCTGGACTCTCATTGTAATGATCATGAATAAATCTATTTCTTTGGTACTTCTCATTTACTACTTTCCTTTAACAGCTCTCAGTATATATTGTGCTTCTCAATAAGACTACGACTTTTTGAGGAGAGCCTACGTCTTAAAAGACTTTTTGGTATTCCTCAATATGTGTAACAAACTCTCTCTCTATAATTATTGACTGGATATTTTCACTTATTAAACTACAAAATAATCAGTGAAACTGCCTATGATTGCTTCCAGCTGACTTCTCTCCAAGGCTCACTCATTGATTCTATACCTTAATGTGTTAGGAGAGAATTCTGGGATGATGGATGGCAGGATAGGAAACACCAAAAATGTGACTCCCCATCTAGACAACAATTGCAGTGCTAGAATCTCTCTATGTAACTGTTTTTGGAATTCTGGAGCCTGCTGAAGGCTTACAACTTCCAGGAAATAGCTTAGACAGGTATAATGCATTACTTTTGGTTAATTTTAGCTCTTAACACAATGGCAGCTATCCATTTCACTCCCATAGCAGGCAGCCTGTGCATGTGTTCCTGAAGCAATTTATAAGCAGTCTGAAGGAGCAGAGTGAGCAAAAAGTACTGTGTCTTCCAAATATTGGAGTTCTATGCTCTATTATTTACTGTTCCTTCTGATCACAGAGACGCAAAGAGGTGGGCAACCACTGTGGTCACACCTACCCCAACTCTTGCAAGCTCTTTCCTTGCCCAAAAAAGTGACTTCCCAGAGATTTAAAGATCCATTGAGCATTGCTGTTCCTTCATTTTTCACTTTTTCTCCTTTCAGGAGGCAGACATGAAAACTGGGATATTCAAAAACAACTGTATATGTCAGGGAAATTAAGGAGTGTCTGTGGAAAAGTCAGAAAAAACTTGAGAAGACCTTCAATTCGTGTGTCAGTCAGATTTTCATCATAAAATCGCCATTCAAAAGTCGAAACAAAACAAAACAACAAAAATGAAATAAGAATCGTAGTGAAAGTTAAGAATCTGATTCCCAGAGTTACCCCATTATTAGATTCAAATGTCCAGTTCAACAATAACAACAAAAAGCCTACAAGGACACAGGAAAGTATTGCCCATTCATAGAAAACGATAAATCACAAAAATGATCCTTGAAAAAGAACTGAAGGTAGATCTACTCCACAAAGACTTTAATATTGGCATTGAAACTGTGTGTACATCTTTCGTAGGTACTCTTGGTGGCAAAACTGTGGTTTCTGGTTCCACAGTCCTCTTTTTTTTCCCACAGCAGCTGAGTGGCAGACACAGAGATCACTGTGAGTGCCCTGATGAGGAAGACCATCACTCTCAAGGTTGAGCTCAGTGAACACACTGAGAATGTTAAAGGAAAACTTCAAGCAAAGGAGGGCTTCACTCTGGACTACAGCATCTGATTTTTCTGGGCAAACATGAAGGCGGGCCACATTCTGTCAGACTACAATATCCAGAAGCAGTCCACCCTGTGGTGCCTCATATTTTGGGGTGGAATCAATGAGGTTTTCTTCCACCAGCTCCCCAGAAATACTACATCCACAAGATGATGTTGCCTGCGATCCGGCATGATCAACTGTTTCAAGAAGAAATGTAGACACCAACAACCTGCAACAAAGGAAGATGGTCAAAAGTGGCCTCTCCACTGGATCATCTTTGTTTCACAGTGGGTTCTCCTGCCAGAGCCACATGGCCCTTGGGCCTTAACAAAATTTGAAAAAAAACAAAAACAAAAAAACACAAAACTTCCTTAAGAACTCAAAGAACTAATGCAAGATGTGTAGAAATTTAAGAAAATAATGTGTGAACAAAATAATAATATAAATTAGGAGAAAGAACCCCAAGAAACCAGAAGAAAATTCTGGAGTTCAAAAGTACAACAATCAAAATGAAAAATTTACTGGAGGAATTAAAGGCAGTTTTGAGCAGGCAGAAGGAAGAATCCATGAACTTAATAATAGGATAATTGAAATTATTGAGTCTAAGGAACACAGAGAAAAAGGATAAAAGGGAACAGAGCCTTACGGACCTGTGGGACATCAATAAGCAGATCAATATACACTTTGAGACTTCTATAAGGAAATGATAAAGAGAAAGGGGCGTAGAAAATCTTTGAAAAAATAGTGGCTGAAAACTTCCAAAATCTGATGAAAGACATGATTATGAATATCTAAAGAGCTCAACAAATTCCAAGTAATAAAAACTCTAAAGATCTACACTAAGACACATAATAATCAAACTTTAAAAATCAATGACAAAGAATCTTGAAAGTTGCAAGAGAGAAGTGACTCATCATATACAAGGGATCCTAAATAAGATTATCAGCAGATTTCTCATCAGAAACTTGGAAGCCTAAAGACAGAAAACTAATAGAATCAAAGTGATAAAAGAAAAAACTGTCAACCAAAAATCCTCTATATAGCAAAACTGTGTTTCACAAGTGAGGGCGATATTAAGACATCTCCAGAAATAAAAGCTGAAGCAGTATTTTCCTTTACATTTTACCAAATATTCAAATAACATTTAAACAAATTAATTTATAAACAGATTAAAATTTTTTTATTGCAATTGTTGTTCAATATTATTTTATATTAGTTTCAAGTGTACAGCATAGTGGTTAGACATTTATATAATTCATAAACTGATTGCCCTGATAAGTCTAGTAGCCATCTGGCACCACACATAGTTAATAGAATGTTGTTGACTCTATTCTCTATGCTGTACTTTATATTCCTATGACTATTCTGTAACTACTTATTTGTTGAAGAAATTTGTTACCACTAGACTTATCCTGAAAAAACTGCTCAAAGGAGTCCTGAAAGGTGAAATTGAAAGATACTAGACATTAACTTGAATAAATATCTCACTAAAGGTAAATACATAGGCAATTATAAAAGCTAGTTTTATTGTAACAATGGTTTGTTTCTGCATTTTTTGTTTTCTATGTGATTTCAGAGACTAAACTTTTAAAAGAAAATAGTGTAGAAGCTAATATTACAATTGTTAGCGTAGAGGCTAGTATGACATTAACAACCAGAAAGCATGGGAATGGAGCTGTAAAGGATCCTTTTTTGTAATTTATTGAAGTTAGACTGGTATAAATTCAAATTGGAGTGTTACAGCTGTATGTATTTACCTTAAATGTAATCCCCATGGGAACCACAGACAAAATTGCTATAGAATATACACGAAAGGAAATGAGAAAGAAATTCCAACATTTTATTATAAGAATCCACAGACATAGAACACCATAGACTACAACAGAATACATGTTCTCCTCAAGTGCACATGAAACATCTTCCAGGCTAGACCATATGTTAAACCACAAATTAATAATAACTAATCTAGAAGTTTAAAAAGGCAGCTATGATACAAAATATCTTCACTGAACATAACAGGATGAAGTTGTTAAACTAAAACCTTCACAGCCAAAAGTTTTTCTGAAAGAAATGTTTCATTAAGTCAGATGCTAGCCAGAAAAAGGACCAGGTCCTGGGGCGTGCAGTCTAAATCACCAGCAGGCAGGTAGATGGAGGTGGGAAACATGTCCACCATCCTGGGTTTGACAGGGCTCTGTTATAGTTTGGAGAAGAGAGATGTAGGTTTTTTAGGAAAAATTGACATTGGCTATAGATAAACAGGGCGGGAGAAGGTGAAGTGGTCTAGTCTGGGATAGATGTTAGTTTGTAAGGAAGAAGTGTTTGCTGCTTTTGGATTGGTTGTGGGCAACAGTCTAGAATGTGGCAGATTAGACATTTTCCTGAAACAGTCTAGAATGTGGCAGATTAGACATTTTCCTGAAACAGCCCTTAATTTAAACTCTATGCTGAAATATGTCCGGAAGTTGATTCAAAGTTTCAACATACATTCAGGAAAGTGAGCAAGCAGCCTTTCTCATTGGTTTCTGCTCTTGGCTCCGTTAACTGATGAAGTCCTTGTCTCTTCTTCCTACCCTTTATCTGCTGTAATTTAATTTTGGACATTTCAGAATCTTTCTCTTGTTAAAGTTAGAAATCAGTATCAAATGGAAAAGTGGAAATTCAAAAACTGTGAAACAAATCAACACACTTTTAAACATCCAGCAGATAAAAGAAAAAAATCACAAGGTAAATTAGAAAATACTTTGAGAAGAATTAAAATGAAAAAACAACATTGCACAACTTATGGGATGCAATGAAAGCAATGCTAGAAGGCAAAACTATAGCTATAAAATCTTACAATAAAAAAAAAACAGGTGATCTGAAATCTACAATGTAACTTCACAATTTAAGGAACTAGAAAAAGAAGGACTAAAGCCAAATCTAGCCCAAAATTAATAATGAACTTAGATCAGAAATAAACAAAACATGAAAGAGAAAAATAATAGAGAAAATGAATCAAACCAAAAGTAAGTTTTTCAAAAAGATCAACTACTGAAATTACTAAAATCAAAAATTAAAGTGGTCTCTTTTGTCATTATAAAGTGTCCTTATCTTTCTCATCTTGAAGTCTATTTCATCAGATATAAGTATGGCTACCACCTGCATTTCTCTGGATGCCATTTGCTTGGAGAATTGTCTTCCACCCTTTCACTTTGAGTCTATATTTGCCCTTGCACCTGAGATGCATCTCTTGAAGGCAGCATATGGTTGTTGTTTTTTTTTTTTTTTGGGATCCAATCTGCTACTCTGTGCCTTTTATTGATGAGTTAAGTCCATTTACATTTTGAGTAATTATTGATATATGAGGTTTTCCTATAGCCATTTTATCTTTTGTTTTCTGGTAGCTTGGAGTCTCTATTGTTTCTTTGCCCTGTATTTCTGTCTGTTATTTTAGTTTGGTGTATTCTATGGTTTTCATCTCAATTCCCTCTTTTTTATGTTATATGTCTCACATCTGTTTTTTTAGTTACCATTAAGATTATATAAAAGAAAGTTTCCCTCTAAAATCAGGAACAAGACAAGGTTGCCCACTCTAACCACTCTTATTCAATATAGTATTGGAGTCCTAGCTAGAGAAATTGGGCAAGAGAAAGAAATAAAATAAAAGGCATCCAAATTGGGAATGAAGAAGTCAAACTATCATTTTTTTTTGCAGATGACATGATTTTCTGTATGGAGAACTTTAAAGACTCCACCAAAATACTATTAGAAACAATAAAGAAAAAAGTAAAGTTGCAGGATTCAAAATCAACATACAAAAATCCATAGCATTTCTGTACAGTAAGAATGAAATTTTAGAAAAAAAATGAAAAAAAAATCTTATGCAATTGCAACAAAAAGAATAAAATATCTAAGAATAAACTTAACAAAGAATGTGAAGAACCTATACATTGAAAATTACAAGACATTAAAAGAAATTGAAGAAGACACAAAGAAATGAAAAGATATTTTGTGTTCATGGATTGGAAGAATCAATGTAGTTAAAATGGCCATATTATTCAAAGCAATATACAGATTTAATGCAATCCCCATCAAAATCTCAATGGAAGTTTTAAAAGAAATAGAACAAAAAAAATTATCGGATTTGTATGGAATCACAAAAGACCTGAACAGCCAAAGGAATCCTGAGGAAAAAAACAGGCAGAGGTATCACACTCCCTGACTTCAAATTATACTACAAAGTACAATAATCAAAACAGCATGATATTGGCAGAAAAACAGACACACAGACCAATGCAACAGAATCGAGAGCCCACAAATAAACCCCTGTATATATGGGCAAATAATTTTTGGCAAAGGAGCTAAAATATGCAATGGAGAAAAGAAGTTATCTTTAATAAATGGTGCTGGCAAAATTGGAAAATTACATGCAAAAGAATGAAACTAGACTGCTACCTGTCACCATAGACTAAAATTAACTCAAAATGGATGAAAGACCTAAATAGAAGTCCTGAAACAATAAATTACATAGAAGAAAACATAAGTACTAAGCTCATGAATTTTGGATTTAGAAAAGACTTTATGAATTTGACCTCAAAGGCAAAAAAATGAAAGCAAAATTAAATGAATGAGATTATATCAAACTAAACAGCTTCTGCACAGCAAACAAAACCATCA
This sequence comes from Pteropus medius, assembly GCF_902729225.1. NCBI lineage: Eukaryota > Metazoa > Chordata > Mammalia > Chiroptera > Pteropodidae > Pteropus > Pteropus medius. The sequence continues at coordinate 52,802 of NW_024344371.1, read as the reverse complement.
AAAGAACAAAAAGCAACAATCAGAATGGGGAAAATATTTGCAAACAACACCTCCAATAAGGGGCTAGTATCCAAAACATATAAAGAATTCATACAACTCAACAACAATAAAAAAGTAATAGAATATTCAGCCAACTAGCTGAGTGACGTTTGGCAAGGCATTTAATCTTTCTGTTTCCTCATCTCTAAAATGACCTAAGTGACATTACATAGTTATTGTCAGTCTCAAATGAGATAATAAAGGGAAAAGTACTTTAAAAATATTTTTTAAAAAGCAAACAATCCAATCAAAAAATGGGAAGAGGACAAGAACAAACATTTCTCTCAATAAAATATACAAATGTCCAACAGACATATGAAAAAATGTTCACCTTCACTAGGTATTAGGGAAATGAAAATCAAAACCATAATGAGATACCACCTCACACTTGCTAGAATAACTATCATCAGAACAAATAATAACAAGTGTTGGAGAGGTTGTGGGGAAAAAATGAATCCTCATACACTGCGGGTGGAAATATAAATTGGTACAGCCACTATGGAAAACAGTATGGAGTATTCTCAAAAAACTAAGAATAGAATTATCATATGACCCAGCAATCCCTCTTCTGGATATCCACCCCCAAATTTTGAAAACATTTATTTGTAAGGATATATGCATTCCTATGTTCATTGCAGCATTATTCACAGTGGCCAAGATATGAAAACAACCAAAGTGCCCTTTGTCACATGACTGGATAAAAAAGATATGGCATATATATACAATGAAATATTATTCAGCTATAAAAAAAGAAGAAACACTGCTATTTGCACAACATCAATGGATCTTGAAATTATCATGCTATGTGAACTAAGTCAGATAGAAAATGTCAAGAACCATATGATTTCACTCATATGTAAAACAAACTGAATGTAACAAATGAACATGACAAAAACTCATAGACACAGACAGTTTAGAGAGAAAAGAGGGAGTGGGGAGTACATATGTGTAGAGGGTCAAATACATGATGACGAAAGGAGATAGGACTTTAGGTGGTGAATACACAATACAAACAATATACATATGATGTATTATTGAACTGTACATTGAAACCTATTTACTTTTATTAACCAATGTCACCACAATAAATTTAATAAAAAATGAAAGTGGTAACATTTTTACGAATTCTACACAAATACAAAATTTTATAAAGTACTATAAATAACACTATGCCAACAAATTGAATAACCTAGTAAAAATGGAAAAATTCCTAGAAACACAAAACTGACCAAGACTAAATCACAAAGAAATATGAGATCTGAGTAGACCTATAATTAGTAGGGAGATTGAGTCAGTAATTAAACATCTCCCAACAAAGAAAAACCCTGGACCTCATGATTTTAATGGTGAATACTACCAAACATTTAAAGAAAAACTTATACCAATCCTTCTCAAACTTTTCCAAAAATTTGAAGAGGTGGGAAGTCTTCCAAACTCATTCTATGAGACCAGCTTTACCATGCCATCAAAGCCAGACAACACTTCAAGAGAAGTCTACAGACCAATATTGCTTATGAACCTTGATACAAAAATATACATCAAAATACTAGCAACAGACTTCAGCAGGATTTTATGTCATGACCAAGTGAGACTTATTCCTGGAATGCAAGAGTAACTCAACACATGAAAAATGATCAATGGAATCTGCCATGTCAACTGAATGAAGGGGAAAAAAACACATGATCATTTCAATTAATATAGAAAAAGTATTTGATAAAATTCAACAATTTTGCATAATAAAAATACTCAATGAACTAGGAACAGAAGGAAGCTACTTTAAGATAATAAACACCATACAAAAGAAAACCACAGCAAACATACTCAATGATGAAAAACTAAAAGTTTTTCTTATATGATTGGGAACAATGCAAGATGCCCCCTTTTACCAATTTTAGTCAACATAGTACTGGGTATTCTAGCCAGAATAAGAAGAAAAGAAAAAAAAAGACATTCAAATAAGTTAGGAAAAAGTAAAATTCTGTTAGCAGATAATGAGATCTATATGTAGAAAAACCTAACACCACCACACACACATACAAAAATCCTGTTAGAAGAAATAAATGAATACAGCGAAGTAGCAGGACACTAAGTCAATATGAAAACCTATTGTATTTTATAGTGTTTTACATTTACTCTCTAAAAGCACACTTTTCATAAATGTCTAATATCTCAAATATACTATTTAAAGAAATCTATAGAACAAAAGCAACTATTAAGTGCTCAGCATCTCTTTTTGAGATCTGCAGTCCTTTGTAGCAGTCTCAAAAATTAGGTTTTTCAACTAAGAGATCTTGATCAACATTATAATCGAGGCTAATTAGGTCAATTTTGGTCTGGTAACACCTGGCAGAGTTATCTTGATATGAGAATATCTTTGCTTGACAATTCTAGTTCCCATTTCTATAAGCCCTTCTTCAATTGTGAGAGTTGACCATTTTAAATAGGGTGTGCTTTGATGTTAAAGATAAAGTTATTATGTTTACTATATTTTTAATGTTAACGATAGAACTATTATGACATAGAGTATTATAAATTTTGCATTTCTTCAATTTAAATTTTATCCTATCATTATACAGCTTTTCATTCCATTCATTACACACTATTAAATATAGTAAGTATTATACAATATTGCTGCCCTTCAATTTTAATTTGTTTTATTCTTTACGCATCTCCATAAAAACCTAAGCGTTGATGAGTTATAAGCTGTTGCAAAAAAAAATGAAATCAATATTATGGAAAAATTTAAGAAGAGAAGCAAAACATAAATGAAATTAGTAACATTTACCTTACTCTTCCAAGAAGCAACTTACCCCTCATTACAAATATAGTGAGCCTGTGAACCAAGCTGAAAAGTTCCATGACTGTAGATTATTTGTCCATTTTGGGGTTCTCCTAATTGTGGACATAATATTTCTAAAAGAAAAATTTCAAATTTCTTGTTTTATACCCATTGCAAAAAAAGATTTGAATCAAAATCAAAATTTTACATTGCTTTTTTGAACTCTTGGAAATATTTTCTTTATTATTAAAAGCTCAAACTTAAGAATCACATTAAGAAACAAATTGCCAAGAAAAAGATTCCAAGATGATTTTCGAAGACGTTGCTATCTAAAATCTACATTCTCAGAGAAAATCATTATTGAAGTAATGAAATATGCAGTCTAAAATGTGTGAAGATCTCTAGAGCAATAAAAACAAAAGTTTTGTTTACTTACTTGTACAAGCCTCCCGGAGATGTGTCCATGTGTTATCAGACTGACAAATAGCAGAAGTGGCAAGAAAAGGCAGAACATGCTTGTACCCAAGGTGACACTGATATTCTATTTTGTCCCCAGAATGATAAATAGATTTAGGAGTACCCTTGAGCATCATAGATTCGAATCTTGGTGGATCATCACAGGCATCTGGGCATGACAGGAGGAGAACATGAAAATAAAGTATTTTATCTTTTTCATCAGCAAAGGACTATGGTCTGGTATTAGGTGGGAAGTACAGAATAAATGGAAAGTTGTTAGTAAGATTTTAAATGACTTTTCCCTGAATTTATACAAGTAGTAGTAGTGGTGGAGGATGTACTATGCTTGTTTAAATAACATACTGTTAAGTTTTGGTTTGTTAGGGAATGAGGTGAATATTCAATACAGCAAACTGAAGAGACAACAGTAATATTTTTAGTTGTAAAATATATTTATAGATATGTATCCTCCCTCATTTTTTCCTAAATTCTTTTCACACCCTAAGAATTCCTTTCATACACTATTCTACCCTAAGAAGACTTCTATAGTATATAGTACTCTGGTCAGACTACACTTCCACAGTTTGAAACACAATCTGATGATGACTTGTCACTTCAGGCTCAGTCTTCTCTCAGAAGGTAAGCTCCTGGTGGTCAGGGATCATATGCCTTCCTTTTCTGCTACACTCTGTACCCAGAGGGTGTTCAAGGAATGTTATGGTAAGAGGTGATCACTACAGAACTATTGTAGATTTCAAAAGTCAAAATAAATATGGACTAAAGTATTTCATTTGATATGTTTCATATCAGTAAGCTGAGCATTTTATAAGAGAATAGATGTCACTTAAATATTAAATTTTATAACTAACAGTATTTTAAATACAACTTATCTTCCTTCACTGATCAAAGGATCATGCATGACTTCAGAAGTTCCCCGAGGTGGCTATTTGGGCTGCGTATTGAATATATCTCTACAATAAAGTTACTACATTGCTAAACTTTTTGAACTCTTTACTTCTGGGTGTGTTTTTCTGGTAGTTTTGTTCTTCCTAGTAATAAAAACAAAAGTTTTGTTTTTATTTTGCATTTCTTCTCCAGAAATTCCTCCCTCTTTAAATGATCCGTGGGCTTGACAACCTAACAAATCCGTTAGAACCATTATTGAAAATAATGTGATGGACACACATCTAGTAAAATTCTAAGGGCTAAAAGAATGCCCAGCCTCTCTTATAAGGTTAAGAACATAGGAAGAAAGGAGGTAGATCTATTTTAATCCTTGAGGTACCTTCCTGTGTTACTCCCTGGATTGGTATTAACTTCAGACTGAGAGACTGGTCAAGAGAACTCTAAACAAGTGAAATTTTACTCTTATTCATATCGTATTCTAGATTCTAAAATTCTCTCTATATACACAGGCCAACATTTCATTTCCATCGTGCCCTGATATCCACCTGCTGGACTAATGTTTTCAACATTTCCACTGTGCTGGCCTTGATATCTGAATGTTCCTCAATCAGTTGCCCAAAACAAAATAAAAAAAGCCAACCAAAAGCCCCCGTAATTAAAAGCATTGTTTAAAAAGTGGATTAGCACAGAGGTGAGGTTCATTAATAACATTACATTTACTGAATACACTCAGTCAGACATTCTCACTTTCAACAAGAAAACAAACATGGGCTAGAAATGCTGTATATTTCTGTTCAGCTACAAATGGATAGCAGCAACATTCTAGAAGTTCCTAGAACCACCGAGAAGGAAGTCAAGTAACAGCAAGCCTGTGATTAAATTATACAAGTATCCTTCATTTTATGAATTTCATCTCAGTAACCATCTTGAAAGTATATAAGAGGATCCTTATATGGCTTTTACACACAGTGCTCTGAATGGAAAAGGAAAGGTCAATCGGCTAGTTTAATCCACTAGGAAAGGTCACTGGCTAATTTGAAGTATTTCTTCCCAGTAACATACATCGTGAAAGATGCTTTCAGCAATGTGCAGAGTTTAAAATTTGGTGTTGGCATCCAGTTGATTATAAGCTTTTACACTATAATTATTGAGTCCAATATCACACTTTTTAATAAGTAAATTTCTACCCTTGCTCAGAACATTGAATTTTCTTCCCATGGGGATGTTCAAAGTAAACATTCTCAGATCCAAAAAAAACAGCATCTTGAATGATTTTTTTTCTAGATAGTTGAAATATAATTATTATTTGGCTGCAAAGCTGTACATTAACCACAGATGACATTATATAATATGATAGGCTGCATTCAGAAAATTCCCCAATGTTCCAGGTGAGTTTCAGGAAAGTGAAATAGTTTCCTACTATGGATCAAGAGAACTGCTCACCTTCTCTACACTTGCCAAAGTTGTTTAAGCACTCTTTACCCACTGCAAAATTAAACTTTACTTTCTGACACAGTTACACATACCCCTGCGCAGACCAGGGCCTTCAGAAGATCACGGTATCTGACTAAATCCAGAAGCCCAATGAAACCTGGCTGTCCTGCTCCTTATCCCACTGTATGCACAACCCTCATTAAATGATATGAGATTTCAGCCCAAAGAAATGATTTCACATGTGTAAGTCAAGGCTGACTAAAATTCAGAATAAAGTCTCCCCAGGATAATGTTATCCCACAACAGTAGCTCCCCGCTGCTTACAGGGCATTCCTTCCATGACCCCACTGGATTCTTGGAAACTACAATACAATTTAACTTACAAATTAGGCACACTAAGAGATTAACAAAGTAGCTAACGATAAATAAAATGATTATGACAATATCCTATAATAAAAGTTAAATGAATGTGGTCTCTCATTGTCAAAATATCTTAATGTACTGTACTCTCCTCTTTTCTTGTGATGATGTGAGATGGTACAATGCCTATGTGATGAGATGAAGTTAGGCGAACATACTGGACAAATAAATTATTCATTTTCCGGGTGGGATGAGATAGACAGTGTGAGATTTCATCATGATGCTCAGAAAGGTGTGCGATATAAATCTTATGAATTGTTTATTGCTGGAATTTTCCATTTAATATTTTTGGACCATGGTTGTGGGTAACTTAAACCATAGAAGGGGAAATTGTGGATAAGGGGGGGATCTTGTCCCTTGCTTCTGCTGCAACCAAGGGGCAACCCGAGGTAGCAGCACTGAAGTCAGGAAGACAATTCCTTCCTCTATACCAAAATAATCTCTCAAGTCTTAGGCAGAGCAGTTGATCAGTAGTCCATACAATTATTTCATTTCAATAAACAAGGACTTTTCTTTCCTTTTAGTTACTATAAAATTTATTTTCTGTTGAAAATAAAATTTATTTTCTTTCTCCGTAAGGAGAAAGAAAAATTGTATGAGGAGGGAGAAGCTGGATGGTAGAAATATGAGTCTTGTTCTAGATACAGCAGAAATTTCCCAGTTTGAATGGTACTATATAAAAAGAACTGAAATGGTCACAGGAAGATACCTGTGTCAGCACATCACTTTACAAATGAATAAGGAGCATAGTCAGTAACACAGAAAACATACATATTAAAAAACAGGAGCATGGACATTCTTCTTCTTTAATATTAATTGGAGAGATGCTGTCAATCATGTGAACTTCCTATGTGCCAGGCACTGTGGTGCATCTCATTTTAACTTACCTATCACCCAGTGAAAAAGGCATTAAATCATTTTACATAAAGTAAACACATGCAAGGTTTACATATCCTGCCAAATTTACATACCTCTTTCTATCTGCGGACTATGGCAAATCATTTTAGAATCACTAGTATAACAATTAGAATGATTGTAAATATGTACTTTTTACTTTTATTACTAAATATGATGAATGAGTATAAATCACCAGGCATTCAATGAATTTTTAAAAAAATAATGCCCTGTTATTTAAACACCTTTGAAAAGTAAAGCAGGAAGTTAGTAAACCTGACAGGTGGGATATTATAGGTTTTGTCCTGGGGAGAATCAAAAATACAAAACAAAATATTGTAGACTGACTTACCATTTGGTTATTATTTTCACTTATATGAAATTATGCCTTTCATTCTTCACTTATTTAGGTAAAATATCCCATGCCTCAATTTATTGAAAAATGGCTACTCTACATTTTTAAACATAAAAATGCCAACTGGAAATTTATATACCTGTGTGAAGGACCCTATGAAAACATACAAAATAACAGCAGCAGAGTTGTTTGTAAATTGTATGTTATACATTTTTTTTCATGGAAATAATATAAGACAGAGTTATTTACTAAAACTACTGGTTTTCAATTATTCTATATCATTGATATTTGATGTCAAAAAAGAATCTAAAAAAGAAAGAAGGTAAGGGACACCTTTTGTACCTTTAATACATTCTGGCATCTCAGGCTCCCATACATTGTTAGCACCACAGAAAATTGTGCTGTTGCCTTTAAGTTTAAAACCCTCCAGGCATTCAAATACAACCTTTGCTTTGTAGTCATAGTCTTTTCTAAATCCTGCCACCAGTCTTCCATTTTCGACTACTGGATCTTGACATTTGACCACTGAAAGGAGAAATTCCAGAATTAATAAAAAGCTGCTTTGACATAGCACAGAAAAACTAGTGTAAAGTAGCTATTTTCAGTGTGAACAAAGAGACAAGAAATAGAAGGCAGGATATTACTTTCTGAAAAAAAGTGTTGAATTATGTATTTTAATTCCAGGTAAACAGATGTAGAGAAATCTAGTAATCTTTTTCTACATAGAACAGACTGTCATTACGGTTTATTGGTTTATTACATTTTTTCTTCATTCCCGAGAATTTTTAAGAAGGTTTGATTAACAGATACAAATTATGGGAAATGATCAAGTCACCTTTTGATACTCTTTAGCTCTAGAGATTTAAAAAAAATTTTATGCTGACACTGATGACAATGTCCTCCTTTTTAGAAAGACAGGAAAGACTCTTGTGAGGAAGTAATACTTGAACTCAAATGTAAAATCTGAAAAGAAGCTAGCCACGCAAAGATTGGGGAAAACCAAGTCCTCAAGTAGCAACAACATTCGTGAACTGGGCTGTTCAAGGAATAGAAATGCCAGTGCAGTTAGAGCCACGTTTTCCAAAGTTTTGGACTATAACCCAGAGATGAAATACCACATTTATTTGTTTGTTTGTTTGTTTGTTTGTTTGTTTATAAGCCAAAATTACATTTTTCCTTTAAAAAAAATTTATTAATCTTAATTAGTTTCAAGCATACAGTACATTTGTTAGACATCTATATATTTCATAAAATGATCCCCCTAATTGCTCCTTCTCTCCCCTGAACCTCCACCTAGCCAACATATTATCACTAACTGTATTCCCTATGCTGTGCTTGCCATTTCCGTGACCATCTATTAACTACTAATTTGTACTTCTTTAGACCGTCACCCCATTCTCCCAAACCCCCAATCTCCCTCCTCTCTGTCCATCACCAAATTGTCCACTATATTTGTGAGTCTGTTTTTGATTCGTTTGTTTTTTTGTTCCTTAGATTCCGCATGTAAGTGAAATCACATGGTATTTATCTTTCTCTGCCTGACTTATTTCACTCAGCATAATAACCTGTAGATCCATCTATGTTGTTGCAAATTGTAGGATTTCATTTTTTTAATGGCTGAGTAATATTCCTTGCATATATGAACCATAATTTCTTTGTCCAATTGTCTGTTGATGGGCATTTTGGTTGCTCCCATATCTTGGCTATTGTAAATTGTGCTGCTATGGACTTTGGGGTGCATAGATCTTTATAAATTATTGTTTTGATGTTCTTTGGATAAATACCCAAAAGTGCAATTGTTGGGTCAAAAGATATATCCATTTTTAATTATTTGAGAAGCCTCCATACTGTTTTCCATAGCAGCTGTACCAATTTGCAATCCTACGAACAATGTATGAAGGTTCCGTTTTCTCCCCACTTATTGTTTTTTGATTTATTGATGATAGCCATTCTGACAAGTGTGAGGTGATATCTCATTGTGGTTTTAATTTGCTTTTCTCTGATGATCAGCAACCGTGAGCATTTTTTCATATGTCTATTAGCCATCTGTATTTCCTCTTTGGAGAAGTATCTGTTCAGGTCTTCTGCCCATTTTTTAATTGGATTATTTTTTTGTTGTTGAGTTGCATGAGTTCTTTATATATTTTGGATATTAACTCCTTATCAGATGTATCATTAGCAAATATCTTCTCCCAATCATTTGGTTGTCTTTTTGTTTGGTTGATGGTTTCCTTTGCTGTACAAAAACTTTTTAGTATGATGTAGTCCCATTTGTTTATTTCTTCTTTTGTTTCCCTCGCCCGGGGTGATATATCCGAAAAGAAATTACTGTTAGTAATATCAGAGAGTTTACTGCCTAAGTTTTCTTCTAGAAGTTTTATGGTTTTGGGTCTTACATTTAAGTATTTAATCCATTTTGAATCTATTCTTGTATACGGTGTAAGAAGGTGATCCAGATTCTTTATTTTTTTTTTGCATGTATCTGTCCAGTTTTCCCAACATCATTTACTTAAGAGACTGTCTTTGCCCCTTTGCATATTTTTACCTCCTTTGTCATATATTAAATGAGTAAACAGGTATGGATTTATTTCTAGGCTCTCTATTCTGTTCCATTGATCAATGGATCTGTTTTTATGCCAGTATCATGCTGTTTTGATTACTGTAGACTAGTAGTATAGTTTGATATCAGGTAGTGTGAAACCTTCAACTTTGTTCTTCTTTCTCAAGATTGCTGTGGCTATATGGAGTCTTTTATGGTTCCATATCAATTTTAGGATTATTTGTTCTTGCTCTCTGAAAAATGCCATTAGTACTTTGATAGGGAATGCATTGAATCTATAGATTGTTTTGGGTAGTATGGCCATTTGAATGATGTTGATTCTTCCTACCCATGAGCATGATATATGCTTCCATTTATTTGTATCTTCTTCAATTTCTTTTTTTAATGACTTATGATTTTCTGAAAACAGGTCTTTTACCTTCTTGGTTAATTTGATTCCCAGGTATTTTATAGTTTTCAGTGCAATTATAAATGGGATTATTTTCTTAATTTCTCTTTCTGAAAGTTCATCATTGGTGTATAAAAATGCCACTGACTTCTGAATATTTATTTTGTAACCTGCTACATTACTGAATTCATTGATCAGTTCTAACAGTTTTCGGTGGAATCTTTAGTGTTCTCTGTATATAGTATCATGTCATAGGCAAATAACTAGAGTTTCACTTCTTCCTTTCCAGTTCGGATACATTTTATTTCTCTTTCTTGTCTTATTTCTGTGGCCAAGACTTCAACAAAATGTTGAAGAGGAGTGGTGAAAGTAGGCATTCTTGTCTTGTTCCTAATCTTGAGGAAAATGCTTTTAGCTTTTCACTGCTGAATATGTTAGCCGTGGGTTTGTCATATATGGCCTTTTTTATATTGAAGTATGTTCCTTCTATTAAACTTAGCTGAGAGGTTTTTTTTTTAATCATAAATAGATGCTGAATTTTGTCGAATGGTTTTTTTTTTGCATCTATTGATATAATCATATGATTTTTATTCCACATGGGTTTATTGGGTCACACACCACATTTTACATTGTAAACCAGTATATAATCTCATAGGCTTGAGATACAGCTAAAAGTTAATACATAGACTTCATACCAGTGTATGCTGGTATTTTCCATTACACTCTACTAATTAGCAAGTAAAATGCTGGTCATGGTCCTCTTGATTAATTTCAGGATCCATTAATGTGTTTGGCAGGATTTGGAAAAAAATTTAAAAACAGACTGGGTAGTGAGTGCAAGAGAACATTTTATAAGATTAAATCCAAACAATAGATAAGGGCCCATAATGTAGAGCCTTTTAAGCCAGAACAGAGCTCTTCCTCCTTGTCTGTGATCTGAATTTCCATCAGATATCTTTTCCCTTTAGCCTGAAAAAGTTCCGTTAGCAACTCTTGTAGTGCTGGTTGGATGTGACAAATTCTCTCACCTTTACCTCAAAATATTTTTATTTATTTCACCTTCAGTTCTGAAAGATTTCTCCTTAACAGAGATTTCAAGGTTACATGTTTTATTTTATTTTATTTTTCAGCACTTTAGCAGATAATATTGTCTTCTAGTCTCCACAGTTCTTTCACAGTTCCTTAAGAAAAGTCATTCCACTTGGCGGGTGGCGGGGCAGCATGGGGGAAACGCAATGTAATATTTTTTTCTCCCTCCTTCACTGGCTTCTTTTATTTAAACTTTTGATATCAGTAATTTTACTATGATACATTTAGTTTATTGGGGATTTCTTGGTAAATTTTAAAAATTTATTTATCCTGTTATCACTGAATTTCCTGGACTTGCGGGGTTATTTTGTTTCATGTGGTAAATTTTTGGCCAATTTTTATTCAAATAATTATCTATACTGTTGTTTCTTCTCTCTTTTTGTAATTCCAATAATATATATGTTTGACTGCTTGCTACTCTTCCCCAGATCTGTAACTCTCTCCCTCTTATTTTAATATTCTTTTCAAATCATGTTGGATTCTATTGTTCAGAAGTTAGGTTTGCTGATTTTTTTCATGTTGTGGTAAATGCTGGTAGCCACATTAATGATTCTCAGTTAGTTTTACCAGATGTAAGTTACATACAGTAATATTCATCCTTTTAAGTGTACAGCTGTATGAGGTTTCATAAATGCAAATGCTAACCATAGAATTACAACAGAATAGACATAGAAAAGTTCCATTACCTATAACATTTCTTCATGCCACTAGTAATCAACTTTCTCCACTGCCCCAACCACCTTTCCCAACTATCCAACCATTGATCCATTTTCATCCCTATCATGTTGCTTTTCCAGAATGTCATAATGGGATCACAGCCTTTGTGTATTGCTTATTTCACTTATCACAATGCATTTGAGGTTTGTTCCTGTTGTGTGGATCAGAAGCTCATTCCTTTTTATTGCGGACTATTATTCTGTTGTATAAATGTACCATGGTTGTTTAGCCATTCACCAACTGAAGGATATGTGGATATTTCCAATGTAGGGTGATTATGCTTAAGGCTGCTATGAATATTCTCATACTGGTTTCTATGTGAACATTTTTTAACTTACTTGGATTGCTGAGTCGCTTGGTAAATATATATTTAACACTATAAAAAAATGCCAAACCGTGTTCCCTAATGGACATACCACTTTGCAATCTTAATAGCAATGTATGAGAGTTGCATTTGCTCCATATCTTTGCAAGTACATGGTACCGTTAGGTTTTTTTTTTGTTGTTTGTTTTAATTTCAGCCATTCTAGTACGTGTTTAGTGATATCTCATTGCAGTTTTAAATCGCATTTGTCTGTTTACTAATATATTGAACAACTATTCATGTACTTTTTCATCATCCTTATATCTACTTTGGTGAAATAGGTCTATTCAGATCTTTTGCCCATTTAAAGAGTTGGGATGTTTTCTCATTATTGTCTTTCTTTATATAATCATAAATAAAAGTCCATTATCAGGTATATGCTTGCCAATATTTTATCCCAGTGTTTGACTCATTTTATTTTCATTCTTATAACAATGTCTTTTGAGAACAGAAATTCTGAGTTTTTAAGAAGTCCAATTTATTAATTTTTTTCATTAAAGCACCATGCTTTTAGAATTGTATCTAACATTCTTTGGCCAAGTCACAAATATTTTCTATGTTTTTCAGTAAAAAGTGTTGTAATTGTAGGTTTAAATTTAAGTCTAAGATCTATTTTGAGTAAATGGTTGGATATGGGGTTAACATGAGTTGAAGTCTTTCTTAAATAATTTTTTAATTTTTCAGTTACAGTTAGCATACCAAATTATATCAGTTTCTGGTGTACAACAAAGTGATTAGACATTTAACTAACTTACAAAGTGATTACTCAAATAAATCTAGTACCCATATGACCCTGCACATAGTTATTATAATATTGACTATATTCCTTATACTTTACATATCCATAACTATTTTATAACTACAAATTTTTACTTTTTAATTCCTTCCCTTTTTTCCTGTGCCCTAAGTCCCTTCCATCTGGCAACCATCGAAATGTTATCTGCATTATGAGTTTGTTTCTGTTTTATTTATTTTGTTCTTTAGATTCACATCTAAGTGAAATCATGTGGCATTTGTCTTTCCGTCTGACTTGCTCCACTCCGCATAGTACCCTGTATGTCCACCCACATTGTTGCAGATTGCAAGATGTCATTCTTTTTTAAGGTTGAGTAATATTCCATTGTGTATATGTGCCACTTCTTCTTTATCTATTCATCAATTGATGGGCAACCAGGTTGTCTCCATATCATGACTACTGAAAATAATGATGTAATAAACATATAGATACACATGTCCCTTTGCAGTAGTTTTGTTTCGTTTTTTTTCAGATAAATACCCAGAATTGGGATTACTGGATTCTTCTTTGTTTCTTGTTATAGTCTTGGTTTTAAAGTCCATTTTGTCTGGTATAAGTATTGCTATCCCAGCCTTTTTGTTTGTTTTCATTTTCATGAAAGATCTCTTTCCATCCCATTACTTTCAGTCTGTGTGTGAGCTTCAATCCCAAGTCAGTCTCTTGCAGGCAGCATATGCAAGGGTCTTGTTTTCTTATCCATTTGACCACCCTATCTTTTGATTGAAACATGTAAGCCATATTTATTTGTTTGTTTGTTTGTTTGTTTATTATTTATTATTATTTATGCCTACAGCACCTGGTCTTCCTGGGTGGTCTCCCATCCACGTACTAACCAGGCCTGACCCTGCTTAGGTTCTGAGATGAGACATCGGGCTTGTTCAGGGTGGTGTGGCCGTAGACCATGGACTGGGGCTCCACTGAGGCGTGAACCCAGGACCTTCTGCATGTAAAGCAGACATGCTAACCGCTACACTATGGAACCATGTCCAAAGCCATTTATATTTAAAGTTAATGTTGATAGATATGTGGTTATTGCTATATTATTCATATTTTCGATCTCTTTTTCCCCCTCTTTCTTAAAAAAAGCCCCTTCAACAATTCCTCTATAACTGGTTTGGTGGTGATGAACTTCTTTAGCTTTTTCTTGTCTGGGAAGTTCTTTATTTGTACTTCAAATCTAAGTGATAACTTTGCTGGGTAGAATAATCTTGCATTGTAGTTTCTTGCTTTTCATTGCTCTGACTATTTTGGGCCAAGCTCTTCTGGCCTGCAAAGTTTCTGTTGAGAAATCAGTTGACAGTCTTATAGGCGCTCCTCTGTAGGTAACTGACTATTTTTCTCTTGCTGTTCTTTGTCTTTAACTTTTGGCATTTTAATTATGACGTATCCTTGAGTGGACCTTTTGGGTTCATCTTGTTTGGGACTCTCTCTTCTTCTTGGCCTTGTATTTCTATTTCCTTTGCACATCAGAAGGGGAGAAAGATCCACAAAGGAACAGTGGCCTCCGTCAGCACTTCTGTCTGGAAGAAAGCTGCCTCTCCAGCTCTCACCCTAAAGCCAGACAATTCAGTTCCTCCCAGTATATCCCTGGTATCTTTTGTGCTGCTGTCTCAGCCCTGGAGCTCAGAGTGAGTTTGTCAGCAGATAACTCCCTGTCTCAGCCCTAGAAGAGGAATGCTTGGGATTCCTGGAGGACTCTGTCTCTGCTTATTTTCACATACAGATTTGGTGGGTTCATCTCTTCCCATCACTAGAACCCTAGGCTGAAGCACCTGGTGTGGAGCCTGGATCCTTCAGTCCTCTGGGGGGAACCTCAGCAGCCAAGATATCTCTCCTGATTTTTAGCTGCCACATGCAGGTGTGGGACTAGCCCATTTAGCATCTCTGCCCTTGCTACCAATCTCATGGTTGCTGCTTCTCTGTCTTTAGTTGTAGGACTTCTGTTCAGCTAAATATCAGGTGATTTTCCATAACAGTTGTTCTATAGTTTAGTTGTAATTTTGATTTGGTTATGAGAGGAGGCAAACACAACATCTACCTATTCTGCAATATTGACCAGAATACAGTTGAGGTTTTTAAAAAAAATATTTTTGCATCTGGGCATCCAATTGTGCTTATATTTTTATCTTATTTTTATTGAATTCTTTGTACACCTGTGCCTTGTAATCTGGCTAAAACTTTAGTCTTTCATAAATTCCACACAGACAATCATGTAATAAGTGAATTAAGTCTACTTTATTTCCTTCATTCCAATATGTATGCCTATTTCTGTATTTTGCCTTATTGTACTGGCTAGAATTTTCAATATAATGCTGAATAGAGTGGTAAGAGTAGATATTTTTGTTTTGTTACAACTTTAGGGGAAAATAAATTCTATTATCTTTAAGTATAATGTTAACTCTGAGATTCTTGTATGTAATTTTTATCAGGTTCAGATACTTAGTTCCCTTCTATCTCGAGTTTGCTGAGAAGTGTTACCATGGAAAGATGATGAATTCTGTCAAATGCTTTTCTTTTTGCATCTATTAAAATGATCATGTGTTTTTTCTTCTTTATACTCACTTTATATGATAGATGGTACTGATTCATTATTGTTTTTGTTTTTTAATTAATTAATCAATTAATTAATTATTTTAAATGAAGTTTATTTGGGTAACATTGGTCAATACAATTAAATAATTTTCAGGTGTACATTATCATTTGACATGTATATATTCTATTATGCGATTACCACCCAAAGTCCAGTTTCCTTCAGCTACCATATATTGGATCACCTTTACCCACTTCACTCTACCTCTACCCACCTATATTTGACCCCCATTACCCCATCAACTTCTTCCCACCTGCCCCCGCCCTCTGGTAACCACTAGTCCATTGTCCATGTCCCTGAGTCTCTGTTTGTCCTGTTCATTTGTTGCTTTTAGGTTTATATACCACATATAAGTGATATCATGTGACTTTCTACTTTTTCAGTCTGGCTTATTTCACTTAGCATGATTATCTCGAGGTCCATCTATGCTGTCACAAATGCAAGTATTTCATCTCTTCTTATGGCTGAGTAATATTCCATTGTATATATCTACCACAGCTTCTTTAGTCAACAATCTAAGAGACTTTGGTTGCTTCCATGTCCTGGCCACTGTGAATAATGCTGCTATGAACATCGGTGTGCAAATATCTTTTTGGATATCGGTTTTCAAGTCTTTGGGTAAATACTCAGTAGTGGGATTGCTGGATCATATGGTAGGTCAATTCTTAGTTTTTTGAGGAACCTCCATACTGTTTTCCTGTTTTCCATAGTGGCTATACCAATTCGCAGTCCCACCAGCAGTATATGAGGGTTCCTTTTTCTCTGCATCCTCTCCAACATTTGTTATTACTTGTCCTGTTTCTTATAGCTATTCTAACAAGTGCGAGATGGTATTACATTGTGGTTTTGATTTGCATTTCTCTAATAGCTAGTGATGTTGAACATTTTTTCATATATTTGTAGGCCATTTGTATATCCTCTAGGGAGAAGTGTCTGTTCAGGTCTTCTCCCCATTTATTGATTGGATCGTTTGTTTTTTTGTTGTTATTGAGTCGTATGAGTTCTATATATATTTTGAATATTAGGCCCTCATCGAAAGCATTGCTTACAAATATATTTCCCCACTCGGATGGTTCTCTCTTTACCTTGTTGACGATTTTTTTTTTTTTTTTTTTTGCTGAGCAGAAGCTTTTTAAGTTGATGTAGTCCCATTCATTTATTTTAGCTTTTACTTCTCTTGCCTTTGAGGTCAAATTCATAAAATCCTCTTTAAGTCTAAGGTCTTCGAGTTTAGTTCCTATGTTTTCTTCTATGTATTTTATTGTTTCAGGTCTTATTTTCAGGTCCTTAATCCATTTTGAGTTAATTTTACTGTGTGATGATAGACAACAGTCTAGTTTCATTCTTTTGCAGATGGCCTTCCAATTGTCCCAGCACCATTTATTGAAGAGGCTTTCCTTTCCCCACTGTATGTTTTTGGCTTTTTGTCAAAATTATTGGCCCATATAAAAAATGGGTTTACTCCTGGAATCTTGATTCTGTTGTACTGGTCAGTGTGTCTGTTTTTCTGCCAATACCATGCCATTTTGATTACTGTCGCTTTGTAGTATAATTTTAATACCTCCAGCCTCATTCTTTTTTCTCAGGTTGGATTTGGCAATTTGGGGTCTTTTGTGCTTCCATTCACATCTGATGATTTTTGTTCCATTTCTTTAAAAAATGCTGATGAGATTTTCATAGGGATTGCATTAAATCTGTATAATGCTTTAGGTAATAAGGTCATTTTACTATGTTGATTCTTCCAATTCAAGAACATGGAATATCTTTCCATTTCTTTGTATTTTCTTTGATTTCTTTTAATAGGGTCTTGTAGTTTTCATTATATAGGTCCTTCACATGTTTTGTTAAATTTATTTCTAGGTATTTTATTCTTTTTGTTGCAAATGCAAAAGGAATTATTTTTTCCACTTCTTTTTCTGACGCTTCATTATTAGAATATAGGAATGCTATGGATTTTTGAACATTGATTTTGTATCCAGAAATTTTACTGTATTTGCTTATAGTTTCTAGTAGTGTTCTTGTGGAGTCTTTAGGGTTTTATATAGAGAGAATCGTGTCATCCGCAAATAGTGATAGTTTGACTTCTTCATTTCCTCTTTGGATGCCTTTTTTATCTTTCTCTTGCCTGATTGCACTCGCTAGGACATCCAATGTTATACTGAATAACAGTGGCAATAGTGGACAGTCTTGCCTTGTTCCTGATCTTAGAGGGAAGGTTTTTAGTTTTTCACCATTAAGTATAATGTTAGCTGAGGGTTTGTCATATATGGCTTTTATTATGTTAAGGTACTTTCCTTCTATATCGATTTTGTTAAGTGTTTTGATCGTAAATGGATGTTGTATCTTGTCAAAGCTTTTTCTGCATCTATTGATATAATCATATGATTCTTATTTTTTAATTTGCTTATGTGGTGTATAAACATAATCACGTTAATTGGTTTGTGTATGTTGAACCATCCCTGTACCTCTGGGATGAAGCCCACTTGATTTTGGTGTGTAATCTTTTTAATATGTCGCTGTATTCGGTTCGCTAGTATCTCATTTAGGATTTTTGCAACTGTGTTCATGAGAGATATTTGTCTGTAGTTTTCTTTATTTGTGTTATCTTTACCAGATTTTGGTCTCAGGGTGATATTGGCCTCATAAAATGAGTTGGCAAGTATCACCTCCTCTTCGATTTTTTGGAACAGTTTGAGGAGTATAGGTATTAAATCTTCTTTGAATGTTTGCTAGAATTCACTGGTGAAGCCATTTGATCTTGGACTTTTACTTTTTGGTAGGTTTTTGATGATTGTTTCAATTTCCATACTGCTGATTGGTCTATTTAGATTCCCCAGATCTTCTTGATTCAGTCTAGGAAGGTTTTATCTTTCTAAGTACTGGTCCATTTCTTCTAGGTTATTAAATTTGGTGTGATATACTTTTTCATAGTATTCTTGCATGATAATTGGTATTTTTGCGATATCAGTCGTAATTTCCCCTCTTTCATCCCTGATTATGTTTATTTGTGTCCTTTCTCTTTATTCTTTAGTGAGTCTAGCCAGGGGTTTGTCAATTTTACAAACCTTTTCAAGAACCAGCTCTTTGTTGTATTTATTTTTTCTATTTTTTTTCAATTTCACTTATTTATGCTTGAATTTTGACGATTTCTTTCTTTCTGCTGACTTTAGGCTTCATTTATTCTTCCTTTTCTACTTTTTTAAGATGAAGCGTTATTTGGGCTCATTCTTGTTCTTGGAAATAGGCCTGTAATGATATGAACTTTCCTCTCATGACCACTTTTGCCGTGTCCCAAAAGTTTTGATATGTTGTACTATTATTATCACTCATTTCTATTTATCTTTTGATCTCTCTTTTTATTTCTTCCCTGACCCAGTTATTCTTCAATAACATTTTGTTTAATCTCCATATATTTGTGGTTCTTCCTGATTTCTTTCTGCAGTTGATCTCTAGTTTCAAAGCATTATGGTCAGAGAATATGGTTAGTATGATTTCAACCTTCTGATACTTGTTGAGGCTATCTCTGTGTCCCAGTATGTGTTCGATTCTTGAGAATGTTCCATGTGCACTAGAGAAGAATGTATAAACAGCTGTTTTGGGATGGAAGGTTCTGTATATATCAATTATGCTCAGCTGGTCTAATGTGTCATTTAAGGATGTTATTTCCTTATTGATTTTTTTGTTTGGATGATCTGTCCATATCTGACAGTGGGGTATGTAAGTCACCTACTGTCATAGTGTTTTGGTCTGTTTCTCCCTTTAATTCTGTTAGTAAGTGCTTTATATATTTTAGGGCTCCCTGATTGGTAACAAAGATATTAGTAAGTGTTATGTCTTCTTGGTGCATGATTCTCTTTATCATTATAAAGTGTCCCTTGGTATCTTTCTTTACCTTTTTTATTTTGAAATCTATTTCATCTGATATTAGCACTGCTACTCCCATTTTTCTCTGAATGCCATTTGCTTGAAAGATCATTTTCCACCCTTTCACTTAGAGTCTATATTTGTTTTTAGAGCTGAGATATGTCTCTTGGAGGCAGCATATGGTTGGGTTTTGTTTTTTTGATCCAATCTGCAAGTCTGTGCCTTTTTATTGGTGATTTAAGTCCATTTACATTTAGGGTGTTTATTGAAATATGAGGTCTTCCTAAAGCCATTTTACCTTTTGCTTTCTGGGAGATCAGTGTTCCCATTGCTTCCTTGTCCTTGTGTTTCTGTTTTTTTTAATTTTTAATTTTATTTTTATTTTGTTTGGTTTTTGTGGGTTTTGCCTCTGATTCTTTTTGTTTTATGTTATATACTTCAGTTCTGATTCTATGGTGTGTGGTTATGATTACAAATGTGAAAAAGTTAGTTATAGATATACAGTTGTCCATTTTCTTCTGTGTGTGCCTTATCTCCTTTCCCCTTTGAGAATGTGGATCTTTGAATCCTCCTCTTTCTCTCATTGTTATCTCAGTTTGTTCCTATGTCTGCTGAACATTCATTACTATCTTGCCACAGCAATTCTCTAATGATGCCCTGTTCTTAGTATGGGTTGTACTCCTCTGCTTCTATTTGCCTGATAGTCACTTTACTCCAAATTTTTTTTTTTTTTGTTATTTTGTTTCAAGTGAGCTGACCCCTTTCAGAATTTCCTATAGTGCAGGCCTCATTGTGGAGAATTCCCTCAATTTTTATATGTCTGAAAAGTTCTTAATTTCTCCTTTGTATCTAAGGAGAGCTTAGCTGGATACATTATTCTAGGCTGGTCGTTCCTTTCACTTAATAGTTTAAATATTTGATTCCACTACTTTCTGCCTTGTAAGGTCTCTGCTGAGAAGTCCAATGATAATCTAATGGGTTTTCCTTTATACATTACCATTTTCTTCTCCCTGGCTCCTTGAGAATTCTATCTTTGTCACCGATTTTTGATAATTTTAATACAGTGTCTTGGTGAACGCCATTTTGGCTGAGATAATTGGGTGTTCTGTTGACTTCTTGAATTCCAAACTCCTGCTCATTCCTTACATTTGGGAAATTCTCTTCCACTATTTGTCTGTAAATGCTTTCTAATCCCTGCTCCTTTTCCTTGCCTTCAAGAATGCCCATTATTCTTATGTTTCCTCTCCTGATGGTATCAGATAGTTCTTGTATTTCTCTTTCATTATTTTTCATTCTTTGGTTTCTCTTTTCTTCCTTCTGATTTATTTCTAGATTTCTGTGTTCGATATCACTGATCTTTCCTTCATTTGGTTGACTCTATTTCCCAAGCTTGTTATTTCATTTTTCAACTCTTGCAGATTGTTCTTCATCTCCAGAAGTTTTATTTGGTTCTTTTTGAGGGTTTCAATCTCCTTGCTCTGCTCATCTAACTGTTTTTGCAATTTCTGAAATTGTTGATATGACTCAGTTCGGAATTCACTGAGTACCATCCTGAATTCTCTGTCACTTAAGTCTCATATTACTATGTAAGTAAGCTTATTTTCTGGAGGTTTTTCTCTTTATTTCTTAGGTGCCTTGTCACTTTGGTTTTTCATGGTGTTTAATGGACTATTTCTCTGCCTTGTCATTAATTAATAGAAGTGTATTCTGTTGTTTTTCCAGAAAGAAGCTTTATTATATAAAGGTCTCTCTTTAGCTTGCTGTAAAGAAGGCGCTTTTCTTTTGGTTTCTAGTAGGTGGCGTCTAAGCCTCTTGGATCTCTGCTTTATATAAAGCCTAATGTATTTTATTTTCTTGTGGATATTTACTCACACTTGCTGCTCTCAGTTTCAGTCCCTGTCAGTGATAGCAACAGTTTTGGTAGCATTTGCTCAGATTCCCCTGGGGTTCTGCGGTGCTCCGATTTGGAGGGTATGGGGGGCGGGGACCTCTAGATTGGGGGTCACGGGCTACAACTCATCCTTGTTTTTGCAACTGGGGCTGGTAAAAATCAACTGTTGTTTCTCTGATGTCCAGTCCCACTTCTCTGCTTTCTGCACTGATCTCTGAGCCCTGCTGTCACTTTCGGGTAGAAAAGTCCCAGCATTTTCAGGGCTGATCAGAGAACTTGCCGCACCTTCACCTCTCCCCCTCCTTCTTCAAGAAGTTCTGGCAGCTGCGAGAGGCAGCGTCTTTATTTGTTCCAGTCCACCGCTGGACACCCAGGGTTCTGACTTGTGGTAGCTCTTATGCGCAGATCCTATGCTCAGATGCGCTGGTGTGCAGTTTGGGTGTTTTTTGTTCAGTTTTAGATATTCAGCTTGTTGTTTGAAGGAGAGAGATCTGATGATGTCTCTCACTCCGCCATGTTTTCTAATTTTTGAATTTGAATCAATATTGTATTCATGGAAGCCTACTTGATTATGATGTAGTCTTATTTTTATATATGACAGGATTTGATTTGTTAATATTTTGTTAATAAGTTTTGATTCTATGTTAGCAATGGATATTGTTTTTAATTTTCCTGCAATGTTTTTGTCTGGTTTTGATATCAAGGGCAATGTTTTCTTTTGTATTTTCTTGAAGAGCTTGTGTAGGATTGCTATTATTTACTCCTTAAATGTTTGGTGCAATTAACAGTGACAACATGGGGCTTATAGTTCTCTTTGTGAGAAGATTTAAGTTGTCGAATTTATAGGCATAAAATTTTTTGTGTCACTACCTTATTATTCTTTAAATGTCTTTAGGATATATAGGTAAGACCCCTTTTTCATTCTAGATACTGGAAATTTCTATCTTCTTTTTTTGAAAGACTGGCTATAGGTTTCTCAATTTTATTGCTCTCCAAGAACCATGTATTAGTTTTATTGATTCTATTTGTTTTCTCTTTTCAATTTCATCGATTTCTAATTTTATTATTTCCATCAGTTTCCTTGTTCTCAACTTAAATAACTCTTCCTTTTTACGTTCTTAAGGTGGAAGCTATTGAGCTGAGAGTTTTCTCTTTTTTTCTAATATAAGCATTTCATGCTATAAAAATCTTTCTAAGCAATGCTTTTGCTGTATTCCAGAAATTTTGATATGTTGATATGCTGTGTTTTAACTTTTATTGAGTTTACAACACTTTCTAATTTTTATTGTGACTTTTTCTTTGATTCATAGGTGAGTTAGAAGTATCTTTCACAATTTTCAAATATTGGGGCTTTTGCATATATTTTTGTTTTAATTTCTACATTCATTCACTTATTCATTCACTTGTGATCAGATAATGTACAGTAAATAATTTTAATTTTTGGATTTAAAAAAATTATCTTATTGTCTAGGAAATGTCATCAAAGATTGTTTCATATGCACCCAAAAAGAGAATATATTTTTCTGTTCTTCAGTGGTTCCTTTCTTTTAAGAGTCAAATACCCTACAGTGTTTCCCTACATTGGTCGTGCTCTAATGCCTTAAACATTGTTTTTTAAGTACAAGCATGCTTTGGAGATGCTGTGGATTCGTTCCAGATCACAGTAATAAAGTGAGTATCAAAATAAAGTGAGTTGTAATGGTTTTGATGGTGAGGGTCTTGCTTTCAATTCATAAAAAAACACAACATCTGTGAAGCGCAATAGAGTAACGTGCAATTAAACAAGGTATGCCTGTATGTTTTGTCTAGAGTTTATCAATATTATCAGTGAGACAACGATGTCTACTCATTACAATGCATTTCATTCGTTACAATGTATTTCATTCCTATTGTTGCATGGATTAGAAGCTCATTTCTTTTTATTGCAGAGTATTATTCCATTGTATGGTTGTACCATGATTGTTCAGCCACTCACCACTGAAGGACATGTGGTTTCCAATGTGGGGTGATTATGACTAAGGCTGCTATGAATATTCTCATACTGGTTTCTATTTGGACATATTCTAATTTACTTGATTTGCTGAGCTGTATGGTAAGTATAGTTTAACTTTATAAGAAATAGCTAAATTGTGTTCCAAAATGGTCACAGCAAGTTATAATCTTAGCAGCACTGTATGGGAGTTCTAATTGCTCTATATTCTTCCCAGTACATGGTCTAGTAAGGTTTTCATTTTGTTTTTAAGTTCTAGTAGGTGTTTAGTGGTATCTCATTGCAATTTTAAATTACATTTCTATATTTATTAATCACACTGAGCAACTTTTCATGTACTGTTTTTGCCAACCATATATTCACTTTGGTGAAATAAGTCTATTCAGATCTTTTGTCAATTTTTAACAATTGATTTGTTTTTTATATTATTGTGTTTTGAGAGTTCTTTCTATATTGTAAATACAAGTCCATTAACAAATATGAATTTTGCAAATATTTTCTCCCAGTCTATGGCTCATTTTTTTTTATCATAACAATGTCTTTTGATAGCAGAAGTTTTGAGTTTTAAGAAATCCAATCCATTAAGATTTTTCATTAAAGGATCATGCTTTTAGGATTGTATTTAAAAAATCTTTGGACAAGTCAAGTCAAAAATATTTTCTATGTTTTCCAGTAAAAGTGTTATAATTTTAAGTTTAAATTTAAGTCTAAGATCTATTTTGAGTAAAGGTATATGGTGATAACATGGGGTTTTGGGTATTTTATTTGCATATAGATGTGCAATTGTGCCTGTACTTTTACCATATTTTCACGGAATTGTTTGTACACCTGTGATGAAATGAACTAGAGACATTTCACAGTCTATTCTGGATTCTCTATTCTGTCTATTGTATGCTATGGCTATAATTTCACAAATACCACAACTGTTTTGATTACATGCTTTATAATATGTTTTATAATAAGTCTCAACACCAGGTAGAATGAGTCCTCTATTTTTTTTCAAAATTGTTTTGAGTATTCTAGTTCTTTTGTCTTTTCCTATAAATTTTAGAATCAGCTTGTCGATTTCTATAAAAATTTCTGCTGAGACTTTTACTGAGATTGTGCTCAATTTATAGATTAGTTTACAGAGAATGAACATGCCTGTCGTCTTGATTCTTTCAATTCCTGAGTACTGAATTTTTCTCTATTTATTAATGTTTTATTTAATTTCGTTTAAGTATTTAGTTGTTTTTAACCATTCTAATCTTGTACATATATTGTTAGATTGAAAAATATTTTCTGTAGTGCCAAGCTATTGTAAATGTAAATAGTACTCACAATTTTTCAATTTCTAATGGTTTATTGCTAGTGTACAACATAACATTGATTTCTGTACATTGAACTTGTAGCTTCCAACCTTGCTAAAACTTCAGTCTTTCAAATTTTCTAGACATGCAATCATGTCATAAGTGAATGAATATTTTATTTATTCCTTTCCAATATGTATACCTATTTCTATCTCTCACCTTAATATACTGTATAAGACCTCCAACACAATGCTGAATGTGGTCAGAGTAGACATCCTTGTCTCGCTCCAACCTTCGTAAATTAGTCTTTTACTATTGAGTATAATGTTGGCTGTGAAGTCTTGTGGGTGCCTTTATCAGGTTCAGGCAGTTAGTTCCCTTCTATTCTTATTTTCAGGGTTTTATCATGAAAAGAGGATGAATTCTGTCAAATGCTTATTTTGGTGTCAATTAAGATGATCATATATCTTTTCTTCGTTATTGTTTCCTGATTTGTAAATTTCACTGATTAACTTTTAAATTTGAATCAATCTTGCATCCTTTAAAATAAATCCTACTTGATTGTGATGCATTCTTATTTTTTATATGACAGAATTTGATCTGTTTATATATTTTTAAGCTAAGGGAATTTATCAATACCAAGCCAGTATTACAGGAAATGTTGGAGAGACTTCTTTAAGAGGAAAAAACATGTATCAAAAACAGGAATAAAGAATGGTAATAACTACATCCCTATCAACAAGTACCTCAAATGGAAAAGAAGTAAATGCTCCAACCAAAAGATAGAGTGGCTGAATGGATAAGAAAACAAGACCCTACATATGCTGCCTAAAAGAGACTCACTTCAGATTAAAAGACACAAAGAGACTAAAAGGAAGGGAGTGGAAAAAGATATTGCTTCGATGGACCTAGAGGGTATTGCGCTGAATGAAACGGATCGGATAGAGAAAGACAAATAGTGCATGATTTCACATATATGTGAACAAAATAAACAACAATGATAACAAAAGCAGATATGAAATCATAGATACAGAGAATATTTTGAGGGCTACTAGATGGGAGGGGGTTGGGGGGATGGCAGAAAAGGCAAAGGGATTAAGAGGTACAAATGAATAGTTGCAGAATAGACATGGAGATGTAGACTGTAACATGGGGAAGATGGTTAATAATGTTGTAATAAATCTGTAAGAGGGAAATGGGGTACTAGATTTAGTGGGGTGATTGCTTTGCAAGTTATGTGGATCTCTGATCATTATGCTATATAACTGAAACTGGTATATTATTGTATGCCAACTATAACTGAAAAAAACTCATTGAATTGTACAATGTAAATACAAGCAACTAATTGTCTATTATATTTCAATAAAGCTGGGAAAAAAGAAAAAAAAAGAAGTTTTGGTTCTATGTTTATTATGGACATTGTTGTAACTTTCTTGCAATGTTTCTATCTGGTTTTGGTATCAGGGTAATACTGTCTTCATGAAATGAGGTCAGAGTATCCTTCCTTTTATATTCCCTTGAAGTATTTGTGTAGAGCTGCTATTATTTACTCCTGAAATATTTGGTAGTATTCTCCACACTGAGGACAGTTCTCTTGTTATGGAGGTTTAAGTTGTCAGATTTATAGGCATAAAGTCGTTTGTATTAGTTCATTATAATCCTTTATGTGTCTCCGGAATATATACTGATGTCCTCTTTTTTGTTATTGATATTGCTAATTTGTAACTTTTTTTTTCAATTGAGACTGGCCTTGGATTTATCCATTTTATTGTTTTTTTCCAATAACCAGGTGCTGGTTTCCTTGATTTTATTTTTTTCTGTTTTCAATTTCATTAATTTCTAACTTTATTATTTCCTGTTTTGTTCTTTGGGGTTGAATTTTCTCTTTCTTTTTAGTTTCCTAAACTGGAAGCTTAGATTATTGAGCTGAGAACTTTCTCTTTTTCTAATATAAGTATTTCATGCTATAAATATCTTTCTATGCTTTTGCATAGAAATTTTGATATGTTGATATGCTGTGTTTTAACCTTTATTGAGTTCACAACACTTTCTAATTTTCATTGTGACTTTTTCTTTGATTCATAGGTGAGTTAGAAGTATCTTTCACAATTTTCAAATATTGGGGCTTTTGCATATATCTAATTTTAAATTTCTACATTCACTCATTCATTCATTCATTCATTCGTGATCCGATAATGTACAGTAAATAATTTCAATTTTTTGGAATCAAAAAAATATCTTATTGCCTAGAAATGTCATTGAAGATTGTTCCATATGTACCTGAAAAGAAGATATATTTTTCTGTTCTTCAGCAGTTCCTTTCTTTTAAGAGTCAAATACCCTACAGTGTCTCCCTACTTTGGTGATGCTCTAATGCCTTAAACATTGTTTTTTAAGTACAGGCATACCTTGGAGATACTGTGGATTAGTTCCAGACCACAGTAATAAAGTGAGTATCAAAATAAAGTGAGTTGTAATGGTTTTGATGGTGAGGGTCTTGCTTTCAATTCATAAAAAAAACACATCTGTGAAGCGCAAAAGAGCAACGTGCAATTAAACAAGTTATGCCTGTATGTTTTGTCTAGAGTTTATTAATATTATCAGTGAGAGGGTTAGTCTTTCACCATTTAATCTGTCATCTCCTCTAGCCAGAACTCTCATGCTTCTTGTCTGACAAGATAAAACTTCCTTATTTTCAAGCCAGTGTGTGTTTTATGACGCTTTTAAGCAAAAAATAATCTTAATTCATACGTGTTCACAGAAATTCACAATGTATACAGTGGAATGCCAACAACATGTGAGGTGAGAGGTGAAGAACTCTACACATAGAACTATTTTTGATTATATATGAGCCATATTAATTTAGAAACCAACTGATCAGGAGAAGCAAACACATATGGCTGTTTTGTTTACTTGTTAATAAAAGTATTTACAAAGTGTTTTTATACTATTTACAAATTAGAAGAAAATACATGGAAATATTGTTACCTTTACACTGAGGAGGGTCACTACTCCATACATTATGCCCAGAACAAGCAAGCCTGCTCTCCCCAACAAGTGAATATTTATCTGGTCCCTCTGAAGGATTACAGCTGTAAGTTACTACTTCATTATATTCAAATGTAGCCTTGTAGCTTTTGGTATATTTTCCATTGAATATTTCTCCAGGTCGTTGACACAAGATCTCTTAGAATGGAAAAAGAAGACAGGAAAGGCAAAGGAAAAGGTGGAAGATGAAGACAGCATTAGCAATGCCCTATAAACTGCCTTCAATACATTCACTAACATAAGATTTCTACAATGTAGCTGTGAACCCAATATCCATTTAGAATGTTTCTATGAGAAAATGTATTAACTCAATTCAAACCACTCAATAAATCCCATTTTCTTAAATACCTATATAACATACCTATCTGAAATAACTCTGTTTATGTGCAAGGCCCTGTTAAGACTTGTTCTCATCATAAAAGAAGCTGACAATTTAATGAGACAATATGCTTTGATTAAAAACACAACTTGGTGCTAGTTGAGAAATGCTTTATAACTTATAAATATATTCATTCCTAAATTGATGGTTCAGTTTTACTAGGATGTTATTGTCTTTTTTCACTTTCTTCCTTAAGAGTGTACAGTGAAATTTCCAGTGTCTACAAATTGTTTGATAATGCAAGAAACTGAATCTAGAGATCTTCCTTTGGCCTGGGTATTGAAGACATTTGAAAATTGTAAAATAATGCCACCATTTCCATATTTTTAAAATAAATTTTGATTTTGCATAAAAAGTTACTTTTTTAAACACATATTGAGCATATTATTCCTCACAATGAATTAATACATAATTTTGAAAACCTGTTTTAATTCCAATATAGTGAATATCAAAAAACTTAACATACCTGCACAAGAGTTTTGTGGGGTCTTTGTTAATTTAATAGCATAAAGGGGTCTCCAGGCATAAAAGTTTGAGAACTGTTGCTCTAAATTCTAAAGAGTGAATATACATACTTACTTTCACACTGTGGGGGATTATCACTCCAATCCGCATTATCTCCAGAATGTTTACAATATAAAATTTTTGTTCCAAGTAAGTGATAACTAAATAAGAAAATAAAAGATTACTGTTTTTTTATGAGTTAACAAGAAGCACATAATTAGAAAGAAAAATTTTTAATGGATGTTTTCCTTCTCTATAGTCATTTGAGGGAGAAGTTTCTTAAATGACGTGTATTGAACATGCCAACTAAAAAATCACAATGGCAATTAGAAAATATTTTGAGAAGAATTAAAATGAAAACAATATATGAACCTTACAAGATATAGTGAAAGCAGTGTCAAAAGTGGGGTTTTATGGCTATAAACAGAATAAAAAAGGAGAGATTTGATATCAACAACTTAACTTCACAATTTAGGGAATTAGATAAAAAGAATTAAATCAAATGCTAGCCAAAGATAATAAATAATGACAATTAGAGCAGAGATGAACAAAATAGAGAAAAGAAAAATGTTAGAAAAAACCAATCAAACTAAAGTTGGTTTTAAAAAGGATCAACTAAATTCATAATAATTTAGCTAGATGAATTTAGAAAAGACTCAAATTACTAAATCAAAAATGAAAGTAGGGACATTTATACCTATTCTACAGAAATACAAAATATTATAAAGTACTGTGAACTACTTTACCTAACAAATTGAATACCTAGATAAAATGGAAAAATCCTAGAAACAGAAAACTGATCATGACAAAAATTAGAAAGAAATATGCAATCTGAGTAAAACTATACTTAGAAAGGAGATTGAATCATTAATTAAACAACTCCCAATAAAGAAAAGCCCTGGATGGTTTTACTGGTGAAATCTACAAAACATTTTTTTAAAAATTAATATCAATCCTTCTCAATCTTTTCCAAATTATTGCAGAAGAAGGAAGCCTTCTGAACATATCCTGAGACCAGCGTTACCAGAACACTGAAGCCAAAGACACTAGAAGGAAAAAAAGGTATAGATCAATGTCCTTTATGAATCCTGATGTAGAAATCCACAACAAACTACTAGCAAACAGAATTCAGCAGGATTATACACCATGACCAAGTAAGAATTACTGCTGGAATGCAGGGGTAACTCAACATATGAAAATTGATCAAAGTAATCTGCCATATCAATAGAATGAAAAGGAAAAAAAATCTTGATCATCTCAATTGGTGTAGAAAAAGCATCTGATGAAATGCAACACTTTTGCATAATAAAAATACTCAACAAACTAAAACAGAAAGAAACTACCTTAAGATAGTAAACACCACACATGAAAAACCCACAGTAAACATCATACTCAGTGGTGAAAAGCTAAAAAGCTTTTTCTCTATTATCAGGAACAATGAGAGGATGCCTGCTTTTACCATTTGTATGTGGCATAGTAGTAAAAGTTCTAGCTAGAGCTGTTAGGCAAGAAAAAAAGAAATAAAAGATATCAACTTTGTTAAGAAGAAGTAACATTATTACTGTTTGCAGAGAAGAATATCTTTTTTATATGTATAAAACCCTAAAGATGCCATACACACACACACACACACACACACACACAACACACACATCACACACACACAACCACACACAGTGCTATTAGAATAAATGAATACCGCAAAGTAGCAGGATACCAAGTCAATATAAAAAACTGTTGCATTTTTATAGTGTTTTATACATGCACACTTTTCATAATTGCCTAATCTCCTATAGAACAAGACTACTATTAAGTGCTCAGTTCCTCTTTTAGAGATGCTTCATTCCTCTGTAGCACTCTCAAAAATAAGGTTTTCCAACTGTCAGATTTGATCAATATTAAGTCCCAGGCTAATCAGGTCTATTTTCATCTAGTAACACCTGAAGAAGTTACCTCAGTGTAAGAATATATTTGACTGGCAATTCTACTTTGATTTCTATAAGCCCTTCATCAACTTTGAGAGTTGGCCATTTTAAACAAGGTGCACTTGTTAAGGATAAAGTAGTCATGACTATTACATTTTTAATGCTAATGATAAGCTTATTATTCATATAGTAAGTATTATACAATTTTGCTTTCCTGAAATTTAAATTTCTTCTATTTCATTATACATCTTTTCAGTCTCCATAGAAAGTCAAAGAGTTGATTAGTTACTGTAATGGCCTGCTGAAATGTGAAAGGGTTAAAGAATAATTAAAACCTGAAACTGGACAAAGGAAGTCTATAACTTAGGCCTAGTTTCTGGAACCCCTAACCACATTCTGTTAATCATGAAACTTGTAACAATGAGCTCATACGCTAACTGCCAATTTTAGCCTGTGTAACCCTGCTTGCTTGCGTGGCATGAAAAATAATCAATTGTATATAAGCTGAAAATTACTATTTGGCCATCGCCCATGGGAACACCAACTATTGTCCATGGGAACATAGGCGGTCACCCATAGGAACATAACATTCTGACACAAGCTTTCTGCTTCTGTACTTCCCGCTTGCACACCTGGCCAGTGGGTTGACAGGTAGTGAATAGGAGAAAGATGGACCTTTGTGTTTAAGACAGAATGAGGAATGGGATTTGGGGCTTAAAAACCTTGTATCTTGGCATTTCGTGGCTGCTCCTTTGCAAGGACAGCCGCCGGCTAATAAACTGTCTCCTGGTTAAGAGCACTCAAATTGGGTCTGGTTATTCTGGACACAACAGTTACAAGTAAAGTTGTCACAGAGAAAGCAAAACGAATCGAAATTATAAGAATGCATAAGAAGAGAAGCAAAACAAATATTAAATTAGTAATATTTACCTTCTTCTTAAGGAGCAACTTACTTACCCCTCATTGCAAACATAGTGAGCCTGTGAACCAAACTGAAAAGTTCTGTTTACATAGATTATTTGGCCATTTGCGGGGTCTCCTAGGAATGGACATAATGTTTCTAGAAGAAAATTTCAAAAATCTGTGTCAAAACAATTTCAAAACAGATTTAGATCAAAATCAAAATTCTACATTACTCTTCTGAGTTCATGGAAATATTGTCTGTCTTTAACTATTAAAAGCCCAAACTTAAGATTCACATTTACTCTGAAGACCAATTGCCAAGAAAAGGACTCTGGACTGATTTTCAAAGATATTGCTATCTAAAATCTACATTCTCATGAGAAAATCATTATTGAAGTAGTGAAATATGCAGTCTAAAAGTGTGAAGACCAATAAAAACAAAAGTTTTGTTTGCTTACTTGCACAAGCTTCTTGGAGAGGTGTCCATGTGTTATCAGGCTGACAAACAGCAGAAGTGGCAAGAAAAGGCAGAATGCGTTTGTACCCAAGGCGACACTGATATTCTATTTTGTCCCCAGGATGATAAAGAGTTTTAGGAAGACCATTGAGCATCATAGATTCAAATCTCGGTGGATCACCACAGGCACCTGGACATAACAGAATAAGAATATGAAAATAAAACTATTTTATCTTCTTCATCTGCTAGGGACTACAAGTGGTGGAGGATGTTCTGTGCTTGCTTTAAATAACATATTTTTAGGTTGTGGTTTGTTAGAGAATGAGATGAATATTCAATACAGTAAACTGAAGCAACAAAATTAATATTTTTAGTTGTAAAATATATTTATAGATATGCATTCTCTCCCATTTTTTCTAAATGCCTTTCATACTTGATTTTTCCCTAAGAAGACTTCCACAGTATATAGTACTCTAGTCAGACTACACGTCCACAGTTTGAGACACAAAACTGGTGATGACTTGTCACTTCAGGCTCAGTCTTCTCTCAGAAGGTAAGCTCCTGGTGGTCAGGGATCATATGCCTTCCTTTTCTGCTACACTCTGTACCCAGAGAGTGGTCAAGGAATGCTATGGTAAGAGGTGATCACTATAAAAGCATTGTAGATTTCAAAAGTCAAAATAAATATGGACTAAAGTATTTCAAAATATAACACTTCATTTGATATGTTTCATATCAGTAAGCTGAGCATTTTATAAGAGAATAGATGTCACTTAAATATTAAATTTTATAACTAACAGTATTTTAAATACAATTTATCTTCCTTCACTGATCAAAGGATCATGCATGACTTCAGAAGTTCCCTGAGGTGGCTGTTTGGGCTGCGTATTGAATATATGCGTATTGAATATAACAATAAAGTTACTACATTGCTAAACTTTTTGAACTCTTTACTTCTGGATGTGTTTTTCTGGTAGTTTTGTTCTTCCTAGTAATAAAAACAAAAGTTTTGTTTTTATTTTGCATTTCTTCTCCAGAAATTCCTCCCTCTTTAAATGATCTGTGGGCTTGACAACCTAACAAATCCGTTAGAACCATTATTGAAAATAATGTGATGGACACACATCTAGTAAAATTCTGAGGGCTAAAAGAATGCCCAGCCTCTCTTATAAGGTTAAGAACATAGGAAGAAAAGAGGTAGATCTATTTTAATCCTTGAGGTACCTTCCTGTGTTACCCCCTGGATTGGTATTAACTTCAGACTGAGAGACTGGTCAAGAGAACTCTAAACAAGTGAAATTTTACTCTTATTTCATATCGTATTCTAGATTCTAAAATTCTCTCTATATACACAGGCCAACATTTCATTTCCATCGTGCCCTGATATCCACCTGTTGGACTAATGTTTTCAACATTTCCACTGTGCTGGCCTTGATATCTGAATGTTCCTCAATCAGTTGCCCAAAACAAAATAAAAAAGCCAACCAAAAGCCCCCGTAATTAAAAGCATTGTTTAAAAAGTGGATTAGCACAGAGGTGAGGATCATTAATAACATTACATTTACTGAATACACTCAGTCAGACATTCTCACTTTCAACAAGAAAACAAACATGGGCTAGAAATGCTGTATATTTCTGTTCAGCTACAAATGGATAGCAGCAACATTCTAGAAGTTCCTAGAACCACCGAGAAGGAAGTCAAGTAACAGCAAGCTTGTGATTAAATTATACAAGTATCCTTCATTTTATGAATTTCATCTCAGTAACTGTCTTGAAAGCATATAAGAGGATCCTTATATGGCTTTTACACACAGTGCTCTGAATGGAAAAAGAAAGGTCAATCGGCTAGTTTAATCCACTAGGAAAGGTCACTGGCTAATTTGAAGTATTTCTTCCCAGTAACATACATCGTGAAAGATGCTTTCAGCAATGTGCAGAGTTTAAAATTTGGTGTTGGCATCCAGTTGATTATAAGCTTTTACACTATAATTATTGAGTCCAATATCACACTTTTTAATAAGTAAATTTCTTCCCTTGCTCAGAACATTGAATTTTCTTCCCATGGGGATGTTCAAAGTAAACATTCTCAGATCCAAAAAAATAGCATCTTGAATTATTTTTTTCTAGATAGTTGAAATATAATTATTATTTGGCTGCAAAGCTGTACATTAACCACAGATGACATTCTATAATATGATAGGCTGCATTCAGAAAATTCCCCAATGTTCCAGGTGAGTTTCAGGAAAGTGAAATAGTTTCCTACTATGGATCAAGAGAACTGCTCACCTTCTCTGCACTTGCCAAAGTTGTTTAAGCACTCTTTACCCGCTGCAAAATTAAACTTTATTTTCTGACACAGTTACACATACCCCTGAGCAGACCAGCGCCTTCAGAAGATCACGGTATCTGACTAAAACCAGAAGCCCAATGAAACCTGGCTGTCCTGCTCCTTATCCCACTGTATGCACAACCCTCATTAAATGATATGAGATTTCAGCCCAAAGAAATGATTTCATCTGTGTAAGTCGAGGCGGACTAAAACCCAGAATAAAGTCTCTCCAGTATAATGTTCTTCCCACAACAGTAGCTCCCTGCTACTTACAGGGCATTCCTTCCATGACCCCACTGGATTCTTGGAAACTACAATACGATTTAATTTACAAATTAGGCACACTAAGAGATTAACAAAGTAGCTAGTGATAAATAAAATGATTATGACAATATCCTATAATAAAAGTTAAATGAATGTGGTCTCTCATTGTCAAAATATCTTAATGTACTGTACTCTCCTCTTTTCTTGTGATGATGTGAGATGGTACAATGCCTATGTGATGAGATGAAGTTAGGCGAACATACTGGACAAATAAATTATTCATTTTCCGGGTGGGATGAGATAGACAGTGTGAGATTTCATCATGATGCTCAGAAAGGTGTGCGATAGAAATCTTATGAATTGTTTATTGCTGGAATTTTCCATTTAATATTTTTGGACCATGGTTGTGGGTAACTTAAACCATAGAAGGGGAAATTGTGGATAAGGGGGGATCTTGTCCCTTGCTTCTGCTGCAACCAAGGGGCAACCCGAGGTAGCAGCACTGAAGTCAGGAAGACAATTCCTTCCTCTATACCAAAATAATCTCTCAGGTCTTAGGCAGAGCAGTTGATCAGCAGCCCATGCAATTATTTCATTTCAATAAACAAGGACTTTTCTTGCCTTTTAGTTACTATAAAATTTATTTTCTGTTGCCAAATAAAAATACCCCATAAGTAGAAAGAATAATTGTACGAGGTGGGAGAAGCTGGTGATAGAAATACGGGTCTTGCTCTAGAGACAGAAGAAATTTCCCAGTTTGAATGGTACTATATAAAAAGAACTGAAATGGTCACAGGAAGATACCTGTGTCAGCACATCACTTTTAAAGTGAATAAGGAGCAAAGTGAATGACAAAGAAAACATACATATTAAAAAACCAGAGCCGATTCCCATGGCCTTAATGAGCGATACGGATGCAGACGTCAGAAACATGGCAGAATGAGAGAGGGTCCGGGATCTTTTCCCTGGAAACAACAATAAGCTGAACATCTTAAACTCAACAAAAACCACCCAAACTGCACACTGGCATGTCTGAGCATGGAGTCTGCGCATAAGAACTACTATAGGTTAGATCCTCTGGTGTCAGGCGGTGGACAGAGAGAAACAAGCTGCCTCTGCAGCTGGTGGAGCTACCTGTAGGAGGAAGGGGAGGGGAGAAGGTACGGAGAGTTCCCTGAATAGCCCAGCTTGGGAGTGCTGTGAGCTCCACATGATCAGTGGCAGTGTTCAGTCATCAGAGAAGAAGGCGGAGAAATGGGGATGGCAGAAAAGCACGAATGGCAGAGACACAACAGTTGATTTTTACCAGCCCGAGTTTCAAAACCGATGCTAAGCCGCAGCCCCGATTCCCCAACCCAGACGGCATCTACCCCTATAACCTCTGTGACAGAACGCTGCGAAGTATCAGGGTAACCCGAGCAAATGCTACTGAAACTGTCACTAACACTGACAGGAACTGAAACTGAGGGTAGTGAGCGTGTTTAAACATCTAGAAGAAGAAAATAGACATTATTAAGACTTTACATAAAGCAGAGATCCAAGAGGCTTAGATGCCACCTACTAGAAAACAAAAGAACACCTTCTTTGCAACAGGCTAGGGACTATTAAATAATAAATCTTTTTTCTGGAAAAAAATCAGAATACACTTCCATCAATGCCCAGGAGGAGAAATATTCCATTAAATACCATGAAAAACCAAGGTGACAAGGCATCTCAGAAAGAAAGAGAAAAATCTCCAGAAAATAAGCTTATAGACATAGAAATATGTGATTTAAATGATAGAGAATTCAGGGTGATACTTCTGAAAAAACTCAATGAGATCAGAAACAAATCATATCAACAATTTCAGGAACTGAAAAAACAACAAGATGAGCAGACTGAGTCCTTTAGCAAGGAGAATGAAACTCTCAAAATAACAGAATAGACCTTCTAGAGATAAAGAACAAACTGCAAGAGTTGAAAAATGAAATAGCAAGTTTGTGAAATAGAGTTGAGCAAATGGAGGAAAAGATCAGTGATAGCGAAGACAGAAATCTAGAAATAAATCAGAAGGGAAAAGAGAGAAAGTGAAAAGTGAAAAATAATAAAAGAGAAATACAAGAACTAGCTGATAACATCAGGAGAGGAAATATAAGAATAATGGGCATTCTCGAAGGTGAGAAAAAGGAACCCGGATTAGAAAGTATTTTCAGACAAATAGTTGACAAGAATTTCCCAAATCTAAGGAATGAGCTGGAGCTTGGAATTCAAGAAGGCAATAGAAAGCCATCTCAAACCGAAAAGGCTTTCACCAAGACACAGTGTATTAAAATTATCAAAAATCAATGACAAAGATAGAAATCTCAGGGAAAAGAAAATGGTAACCTATTAAGGATAGCCCATTAGATTATTGTTGGACTTCTCAGCACAAACCTTACAAGCCATAAAGGAGTGGAATCAAATATTCAAACTATTAAATGAAAGGAACTATCAGCCAAGAATAATGTATCCAGCAAAGCTCTTCTTTAGATATGAAGGAGAAATTAAGACCTTTCCAGACATACAAAAATTGAAAGAATTCTCCACTATAAGGCCTGCACTACAGGAAATACTGAAAGGGGTCAGCTCACCTAAAACAAAATGACAAAAAAATACATAATTAGGAGTAAAGTGACTATCAGGCAAATAAAAGCAAAGGAGTGCAACCCTTACTAAGAACAGGGCATTATAAGTTTAAAAATAAGAAAAAATTTGCTATAGCAAGATAGCAATGAATGTTCAGCATACATAGGGACAAACTGATATAACAATGAGAGAAAAAGGGAAGATCCAAATTTGCCAAGGGGAATGGAGATAAGGCACACGCAGAAAAAAAGGGACGACTGTATATGCGTAACTATACTTTACATATTTATAATGGTAACCACATGCCAAAAATTCAGAACCAAAGTATATAACATAAAACAAGAAGGACCAGAGAGAAATCCCACAAAAGCCAACCAAAATAAAGAAAACAGAATCACAAGGACAAGGAAACAATGGAAACACCGAACTACCAGAAAGCAAAGGATAAAGTGGCTATAAGAAGACCTCATATTTCAATAATCACCCTGAACTTGCAATAAAAAGGTATAGACTTGCATATTGGATCAAAAAACAAAACCCAATCATATGCTGCCTCCAGAAGACATATCTCAGTTCCAAAGTGAAAGGGTGGAAAATGATATTTCAAGCAAATGGCACCCAGAGAAAATTGGGAGTTGCAGTACTAATATCAGATGAAATAGATTTCATAATAAAAATGTAAAGAAAGATACTGATAATAATGATAAAGGGAATCATGATTCAAGAAGACATAACACTTATTAATACCTATGCTCCCAATCAGGGAGCCCCGAAATATGTAAAGCAATTACTAACAGAGTTAAAGGAAGAAACAGACCAAAACACTATGATAGTAGGGGACTTAAATACCCCACTGACAGATACAGACAGATCATCCAAACAGAAAATCATTGAAGAAGTAACATCCTTAAATGACACATTAGACCAACTGGACATGATTGACATTTACAGAATTTTCCATCCCAAAACAGCTGCTTATACATTCTTTTACTGCACATGGAACATTCTCAAGAATCGAGCACTTACTGGGACACAGAGATAGCTTCAACAAATATAAGAGGGTTGAAATCATACCAACCATATTCTCTGATCATAATGCTTTGAAACGAGATATCAACTACAGAAAGAAATCAGGAAGAAACACAAATACATGGAGATTAAACAACATGCTACTGAAGAATAACTGGGTCAGAAAGAAATAAAGAGAAAGTCAAGAGATACATAGAAATGAATGATAATGATAGTACAACATATCAAAACTTTTGGGACACGGCAAAGCGGTAATAAGAGGAAAGTTCGTATCATTACAGGTCTATCTCAAAAAAACAAGAACAAGACTAA
Source organism: Pteropus medius (assembly GCF_902729225.1). Lineage (NCBI taxonomy): Eukaryota > Metazoa > Chordata > Mammalia > Chiroptera > Pteropodidae > Pteropus > Pteropus medius. The sequence continues at coordinate 14,227 of NW_024344371.1, read as the reverse complement.
AGAAATAGCCTAACGCTTCATCTTAAAAAACTAAAAAAGGAAGAACAAATGAAGCCTAAAGTCAGCAGAAGGAAAGAAATAATAAAAATTAGAGCAGAAATAAAATGGAAAACAAAAAAACAATAGAAAAATTATATTCAACAATGAGCTGGTTCTTTGAAAAAGTTAATAAAATTGATAAACCCCTGGCTAGATTCGCTAAAGAAAAAAAAAAAGAAAGGACACAAATAACAAAATCAGGGAAGAGGTCTATGGCCATTCCACCCTGAATCCTGATCCTGTCTGATCTCAGAACTTGGATGGGAGACCACCTAGGAAGACCAGGAGATGTAGGGGTAAAAAATAAAAAATAAAAGAAAGAAGGGAGCGTAAGCTGACAGGTCCTTGCAATCTGTGAGGTCAACCAAAAGTTGCCTTGGCTAAAAAAAGAAAAATCACGGATGAAAGAGGGAAAATTACGACTGTTATCTCAGAAATACAAAGGATCATATAAGAATACTATTAAAAAGTATATCACACCAAATTTAATAACCTAGAAGAAAAGGACCAGTACTTAGAAAGATAAAACCTTCCTACACTGAATCATGAAGAACAGGAAAATCTAAATTGACTGATCAGCAGTATGGACATTAAAACAATCATCAAAAGCATAAAAATGCCAACCAGAAATTTATACTCCTATGTGATATACATGACATACCAAGACTGTATGAAAAATACAAAATAACAGCAGAGTTGTTTGTAAATTGTATGTCATACATTTTTCATGGAAATAAATATGACAGAGTTAATTGCTAAAACTGTTGGTTTTCAATTATTTTATATTATTGATATTTAATGTCAAAGAAATAAAATCTAATAAAGAAAGAAGGAAAGGGACACCTTTTGTACCTTTAATACATTCTGGCATCTCAGGCTCCCATACACTGTTAGCACCACAGAAAATTGTGCTGTTGCCTTTAAGGTGAAACCCCTGGTTGCATTCAAATACAATCTGCGCTTTGTAGTAATATTTTCCTCCAAATCCTGATACCAGTCTTCCATTTTCGACAACTGGATATTGACATTTGACCACTGAAAAGTAGAGAAATTCCAGAATTAATAAAAAGCTGCTTTGACATAGGCCACTAGTGCAAACTAGTAATTTCCACTAGGAACAAAGAGAGAAGGAATAGAAGGATATTGAATTTTTTTTTTTTTTAAAAAGACTATTCGTGCAATTTAAATCCATATACAGATTTAGAGGAATCTAATAACCTGTTTCCACCTAGAACAGATCGTCATTACAATTTATTGTTTTCCTACATTCCCCCCCTCATCACTGACTGGTTTTGAGAAAGTTCTGATGACCAGATAACAATTCCAGGGAAGCTGAAAAGCAAGGGTGTACATTTTAGTTCTAGAGATTATTATTACTTTTTTTTTCATTTTATGCTGACACTGATTACAGTTTCCTGCATTTTATAAAGCAGGAAAGACTCTTTTGAGAAGGTAATACATGAGCTCAAATGTAGAAGTTGGAAAAAAGCTAGCCAGGCAAAGATTTGGAAAAAGAAAGTCCTCAGGTAGCAACAACATGCATGAACTGGGATGTTCAAGAAATAGAAAGGCCAGTGGAGTTAGGGCCATGTTTTCGAAAACTTTTGGGTTATAACCTAGATCTCCAACACCATATTTTACATTGTAAGGTAGTATATAATCCCAAAGGCCTCAGATAAATTAAAAATTAATATTTAGAGTTCATTTTACTACACTCTGGTATTTCCCATTCTACTCTACTTCTCAAGAAGTAAAATGCTGGCCATGCCCTTCTAGAATGATTACAGGATCCAGTAATGTGTTTGGCAGAATTTGGAAAAAGCACAAAGAACACTGGGCTGGGATGTGAGTGCAGGAGAACCTCTCATGAGATTAAATCTGAGCAATAGAAAAGGGCCCATGATGTATAGCCTTTTAAACCAGAAGAGTGCTCTTCCTCGTTGCCTGTGATGTGAATTTCCATCAGGTATTTTCTCCCTTCACTCTGAAGAACTTCCTTTAGCAATTCTTGTTGTGCAGGTTGGGTAGTGACAAATTTTCTTACTTTAACCTCAAAATGGTTTTATTTCACCTTCAGTTCTGAAAGATTTCCCTTGACTGAGATTTCTAGGTTATATGTTTTATTTTCTTTCAGGACTTTAGCAAATATTATTGTCTTCTAGTTTCCGCAGTATTTCCACAGTTCCTTAACAGAAGTGAGAAGTCATTACACTTAGGGTGACGGGGGGTGGGTCAATGTAAATTTTTTTTTCTCTCCTCTCACCGGCTTCTTTTACTTTAATTTTTAATTTCAGTATTTTCACTATGATGTATGTAGTTTAGTGAGGATTTCTTTGTAAAATTTTAAAAATTTATCCTCCTTGTGTCACTGAATTTCCGGGACTTGTGGGGTTGTTGTTCTGGTTCAATTGTGGCCAATTTTTATTCAAATTTTTGGCCAATTTTTATTCAAATAATTATCTAGATGGCTGTTTCTCCTCTCTTTTTGTAACTCCAATAACACGTGTATGTTTGACTGCTAACTACTCTTCCGCAGGTCCGTAACTCACTCCCTCTGATTCATGTTGGATTCTGTTGTTCAGAAGTTAGGTTTGCTGATTTTTTTCATGTTGTTGTAAATGCTGGTAGCCACATTAATGATTTTAAGTTAGTTTTACTGGATATAATTTACATACAGTAATATTCATCCTTTTAAGTGTACAGCTGTATGAGGTTTCACAAATGCAAACGCTAACTATGGAATTACTACCAAATAGACATAGGAAAGTTTCTTCACTTCTAACATTTCCTCATGGCACTTGGGGCAAACAGGAAATGGGTTAATTTATTTTAGTGTTTAGTTGTTTTTACCATTGAAATCTTGCACATTTACTGTTAGATTTATTGGCAAATATTTAATGTAGTTTGGAGCACCTGTAAACAGTACTTTAAAAATTTAAATTTCTATCCATGTGTCACAAATGCCAGTATTTCATCTTTTCTTATGGTTGAGTATATGAAACTGAAAGGAACAAAGACAAACAAACAAAAACTCATAGACTCAGACAACATTTTAGTGTTTACCAGAGGGGAAGGTTGGACAGTGGAGTTAGATAAGAGTAAAGGGTGTCCAATATATGGCGACAGAAGGAGATTTGACTTTGGGTGGTGAATACATAATGCAATTAATATACGTACGATATATTATTGAATTGTACATGTGAAACCTATATAATTTTACTAACTAATGTTACCCCAATAAATTTAAAAATGCTAAAAAATTATCAATCCACAATAAAAAATTTAAATTTCTAATGATTTATTGCTAGTGTATAGAGAAAACATTGTTTTCTGTATGTTGAGCTAGTGTAGTGCAACCCTATAAAATTCAGTCTTTCAAATTTTCCACATAGACAATCATGTCATAAGTAAACAAAATCTATTTAATTTCTTCCTTTCCAAAATCTATTTAATTTCTTCCTTTCCAATCTGTATCATCTATTTTCTTATCGGATTGGGTATAGATTTATTAAACTCCAAGAACAAGCTATTGGTTTCATTGATTCTACATTTTTATTTAAATTTCACTGATTTCTATCTTTATTATTTTCTTCTGTTTCCTCATTCAGGGTTTATATTTGCTCTTTTTCTTTAGTTTCTCAAAGTGGAAGCTGAGATTATTGATCTGTATCTTACCTTATTGTACTAAACAGAACCTTAAATATGATGATGAATAAAGGGGTAAGAGTAGACACACTTGTCTTGTTCCTACCTCAGTCGAAAATAAATTGGTCTTTTACCACTAAGTATAATGTTAGCTGTGAGATTCTTGTAGGTGCCTTTAATCAGGTTGAAATAGTTAGGTCTTCTCTATTTCTTGTTTGTTGATAAATTCACCATGAAAAATGATCAATTCTGTCAAATGCTTTTATTGCATAAGGCAAATTATACTGATTAACTTTGAATTTTAAACAACCTTATGTTCATGGAATAAATTCTACTTGATTATGATGTAGTCTTAATTTTACATATGATAAGACTTAATTTGTTAATATTTTACTAAGAATATTCTGTTATATGTTCATAATGTATATTGCTTTAATTTTCCTGTAATGTTTTGTCTGGTTTTGGTATTGAGGCAATGCTGTCCTCACGAGATGAGGTGAAAAGTATTCCCTCCTCTTGCATTTTCTTGAAGAGTTTGTGTAGAGTTGCTATCATTTACTCCTTAAGTGTTTGGTAAATTCCCAGTGACAACACGGGCCTGCATTTCTTTCTGAGAAGATTTAAGTGTCAAACTTACTGGCATAATGTTGTACACGTTATTCCCTTATTATCTTTTAAATGTCTTTAGGATATTTAGTGACTCCTCTTTCTCATTATTGATATTGGCAATCTGTATCATCTATTTTCTTATCGGATTGGGTATAGATTTATTAAACTCCAAGAACAAGCTATTGGTTTCATTGATTCTACATTTTTATTTAAATTTCACTGATTTCTATCTTTATTATTTTCTTCTGTTTCCTCATTCAGGGTTTATATTTGCTCTTTTTCTTTAGTTTCTCAAAGTGGAAGCTGAGATTATTGATCTGAGACTTTCCTCTTCCTCTAATATAAGTATTTCATGCTGTAAATATCCTTCTAAGCAATGTTTCTGCTGTCTCTCCAAAACCTGTATATTTTGATATAGCATGTTCATTTTTCTTCAGTTCAAAACACTTTCAAATTTCCCCTGTGACTCCTTTATTAATGGGTCAGTTAAAAGTGTCTTGCATAATTTTAAAATATTTGGGGATTTTATAGATATCTTTGTTTTGATTTCTATGTTCATCTCATTGTGAAAATTCTGTACTGTAAAGAATTTCAATTTTTTAAATTAAAAAATTATCCAAGGCCGAGCCACAGCCCTGAACTCCCAACCCAAATGGCCCCTCTCCCCATACCCTTCGAGAGGGAACATCGCATAGCCCCAGGGGAATATGAGCAAATGCTACAAAAACTGTTGCTAACACTGACAGGGACTGAAACAGAGGGTAGCGAGCATGTTTAAATATTGATCAGCAAATAAAAATGCTTTTTAAAAGCTTTATAAAAAGCAGGGACCCAGGAAGATTAGATGCCACCTACTGGAAACCAAAAGTGCCTTCTTTGCAACAGGCTAAAGAGAGACCTTTATATAATAAATCTTCTTTCTGGAAAAAAAGCAGAATACATCTCCATTAATGCCCTGGCAGAGAAAGAGCCTATTAAACACCATGAACAACTAAGGTGACAAGTCTTTTCAGAAAGAAAGAGAAAAATCCCCAGAAAACAAGCTTAAAGACATAGAAATATGCAACTTAAGTGATAGAGAATTCAGGATGGTTTTCTGAAAAACTCAATGAGATCCAAAACAACTCAAATCAACAATTTCAGGAATTGAAAAACAACTAGATGAGCAGAGCAAGGAGTTTGAAACTCTCAAAAAGAACCAAACAGAACTTCTGGAGATAAGCAAACACACTGCAAGAGTTGAAAAATGAAATAGCAAGCTTGGAAAATAGAGTTGACCAAATGGAGGAAAGGAATGGCAATATTGAAGACAGAAATCTAGAAATAGATCAGAAGGCAGAAGACAGAAACTGAAGAATGAAAAATAATGAAAGAGAAATACAAGAACTAGCTGATACTCTCAGGATAGGAAACATAAGATAATGGGCATTCTCAGTGCGAGGAAAAAGAACCTGGATTAGAATGCATTTTCAGACAAATAGTTGATGAGAATATCCCAAATTTAAGGAATGAGCTAGAATTTGGAATTCAAGAAGTCAACAGAACACCCAATTATATCAACCGAAAAGGCCTTCACCAAGACACATTGTATTAAATAATCAAAAATCAACGACAAAGACAGAATTCTCAGGGCAGCCATGGAGAAAGAAATGATAACTTATAAAAGTAAACCCATTAGATTATCCTTGGACTTCTCAGCGCAAACCTTACAAGCCAGAAAGGAATGGATCAAATATTTATGCTATTAAGTGAAAAGAACTACCAGCGTAGAATAACGTATCCACCTAAGTTCTCCTTTCGATATGAAGGAGAAATTAAGATCTTTCCAGACATACAAAAAGTGAGGGAATTCTCCACTACGAAGCCTGCACTACAGGAAATACTGAAAGGCATCAGTTCACCTAAAACAAAATAACAACAACAACAACAAAACATAAATAGGAGTAAAGTGACTATCAGACAAATAGAAGCAGAGGAGTGCAATCCTTACTAAGAACAGTGCATTATAAGCTTAAATAATAATAAGAGAATTGTTATACCAAGATAGTAATGAACGTTCAGCATACATAGAAACCAACTGAGATAACAATGACTGAAAAAGTGGAAATTCAAAGATGCAAAATCGTAAAGGGGACTGGAGATAAGGTATGCACAAAAGAAAAGGGACAACAGTATATATATAACTATCCTTTACATATTCATAATGGTAACCACATACCAAAGATTCAAAACCAAAGTAAATAACATAAAACAAGAAAGACCAGAGGCAAAACCCACAAAACTCAACCAAAATAAAGAAAACAGAAACACAAGGAGAAGGGAGCAATGGAAACACTGAACAACCAGTAAGCAAAAGACGAAATGACTAAGAAGACCTCATATTTCAATAATCACCCTAAATGTAAATGGACTTAAATCACCAATAAAAAGGCACAGACTTGCAGATTGGATCAAAAAACAAAACCCAACCATATGCTGCCTCCAGGAGACACATCTCGGTTCCAAAACAAATATAAACTGAAAGTGAAAGGGTGGAAAATGATATTTCAAGCAAATGGCATTCAGAGAAAAGCGGGAGTAGCAGTACTAATATCAGACAAAATATACTTCAAAATAAAAATGTAAGGAAAGATACTGAGGGAAACTTCATAATGATAAAGGGAATCATGCACCAAGAAGACATAACACTTATTAATATTTATGTTCCCAATCAGGGAGCCGCAAAATATGTAAAGCAATTACTAACAGAACTAGAGAGAGAAACAGACCAAAACATTATCATCACAAGGGACTTAAATACCCGACTGACAGATATTGACAGATCATCCAAACAGAAAATCAATAAGGAAATAACATCCTTAAATGACACATTAGACCAACTGGACATAATTGACATTTACGGAACTTTCCATCCCAAAACAGCTGCTTATATATTCTTCTACTGCACATGGAACATTCTCAAAAACCGAGCACACACTGGGACACAGAGAGAGCCTCAAAAAATATCAGAGGGTTGAAATCATACCAACCATATTCTCTGATCATAATGCTTTGAAACAAGATATCATCTGTAAAAAAAATCAGGAAGAAACACAAATACATAGAGATTAAATATGTTACTGAAGAATAACTGGGTCAGAGAAGAAATAAAAAAAGAGATCAAGAGATACATAGAAGCAAATGATGATAGTACAACATATCAAACTTTTGGGACACAGCAAAAGCGGTCATAAAAGGAAAGTTCATATAATTGCAGGCCTATTTCCAAACACAAGAACGAGCCCAAATCAACGACCTTATGTTTCATCTTTAAAAACTAGAAAAGGAAGAACAAATGAAGCCTAAAGTCAGCAAAAGGAAAGAACTCATCAAAATTAGAGCAGAAATAAATGAAATTGAAAACAAACAAACAAAAAAAAAATAGAAAAAATAAACGCAACAAAGGGCTGGTTCTGTGAGAAGGTTAATAAAATTGACAAACTCCTGGCTAGACACTAAAGAAAAAAGAGAAAAGACACAAATAAACATAATCAGGGATGAAAGAGGAGAAATTATAACTGATATCGCAGAATTACCAAGGATCATGCAAGAATACTATGAAAAAGTATATACACCAAGTTTAATAACCTAGAAGAAATGGACCAGTACTTAGAAAAATAGAACCTTCCTACGTTGAATCAAGAAGAACTGGAAAATCTAAATAGACCAATCAGCAGCATGTAAATTGAAACCTACCAAAAAGTAAAAATCCAGGACCAGATGGCTTCACCAGTGAATTCTAGCAAACATTCAAAGAAGATTTAATACCTATGCTCCTCAAACTATTACAAAAAATTGAAGAGGAGGCCATACTCCCCATCTCATTTTGTGAGGCCAATATCACCCTGAGACCAAAATCTGGTAAAGATAACAGAAAAAAAGAAAACTAGAGACCAATATCTCCCATTAACACAGATGCAAAAATCCTAAATAAGATAGATACTAGCGAACCGAATACAGCAACATATTAAAAAGATTGCACACCACAATCAAGTGGGCTTCATCCCAGAGAAACAGGGATGGTTCAACATACATTAATCAATTAATGTGATACACCACATAACCAAATTAAAAAATAAGAATCATATGATCATATCAATAGATGCAGATAAAGCTTTTGACAAGATACAGCATCCATTTATGATCAAAACACTTAACAAAATTGATATAGAAGGAGAGTACCTTAACATAATAAAGGCCATATATGACAAGCCCTTGGCCAACATTATACTTAATGGTGAAAAATTAAAAACTTTCCTTCTAAGATCAGTAACAAGGCAAGGCTGTCCACTATTGCCACTGTTATTCAACATAACATTGGAGGTCCCAGCAAATCAATCAGGCAAGAGAAAGATATAAAAAGCACTCAAATAGGAAATGAAGAAGTCGAACTGTCACTATTTGAAGATGACATGATTCTCTATATAGAAAACCCTAAAGACTCCACAAGAACACTATCAGAAACTATAAGCAAATACAGTAAAGTCTCTGGATACAAAATCGACGTTCAAAAATTCATAGCTTTCCTATACTCTAATAATGAAATGTCAAAAAAAGAAGTGAAAAAATAATTCGTTTTGCAATTGCAACAAAAAAATACCTAGGAATAAATTTAACGAAACATGTGAAGGACCTATATAATGAAAATTACAAGACCCTCAAAAGAAATCGAATAAGATATAAAGAAATGGAAAGATATCACATGTCCTTAGAATGGAAGAGTCGACATAGTTAAAACGACCTTATTACCTAAAGCATTATACAGATTTAATGCAATCTCCATCAAAATCCCATCAGCTTTTTAAAAGAAATAGAACAAAAAATCATCATATTTGTATAGAAGCACAACAGACCCCAAATTGCCAAAGCCATCCTGAGAAAAAAGAATGAGCCTGGAGGCATCACTCTGCTTGACTTCAAATTATACTACAAAGAGACAGTAATCAAAACAGCATGGTATTGGCAGCAAAACAGACACACTGACCAGTGGAATGCAACTGAGAGTCCAGAAGTAAACTAATATTTATATGGGCAAGTAATTTTTGACAAAGAAGCCAAAAACATACAGTGGAGAAAGGAAAGCCTCTTCAATAAATGGTGCTGGAAAAACTGGAAAGCCGCCTGCAAAAGAATAAAACTGGACGGTTGTCTATCACCACACACTAAAATTAACTCAAAATGGATTAAGGATCTAAATATAAGACCTGAAACAATAAATTGCATAGAAGAAAACATAAGAACTAAACTCAAAGACCTTGAACTTTAAGAGGATTTTATGAATTTGACCTCAAAAGCAAGGGAAGTAAAAGCTAAAATAAATGAATGGGACTACATCAAACTAAAAAGCTTCTGCTCAGCAAAAGAAATCATCAACAAAGTAAAGAGAGAACCATCTGAATGGGAAAATATATTTGCAAGCAACACCTCTGATAAGGGCCTAATATCCAAAATATACAAAGAACTCATATGACTCAATAACAACAAAAAAATGATCCAATCAAAAAATGGGAATTGGACCTGAACAGACACTTCTCTCTGGAGGACGTACAAATGGCCAACAAATATATGAAAAGATGCTCAACATTGCTAGCTATTAGGGAAATGAAAATCAAAACCACAATTAGATACCATCTCACACCTTTTAGAATGGCTATAATCAACAGCACAGGTAATAACAAATGTTGGAGAGGATACAGAGAAATAGGAACCCTCGTACACTGCTGGTGGGACTGAAAATTGGTGCAGCCACTATGGAAAACAGTATGGAAGTTCCTCAAAAACCTGAGAACTGATCTACCATATGATCCAGCAATCCCTCTACTGGGTATTTACCCCAAAGACTTGAAAACCCATATCCAAAAAAATATTTGCACACTGATGTTCATAGCAGCATTATTCACAGTGGCCAGGACATGGAAGCAATCAAAGTGTCCTATGATAGATGATTGGGTAAAGAAGGTGCTGTATATATATACAATGGAATATTAGCCATAAGAAGAGATGAAATACTGACATTGCGACAACATGGATGGACCTCGAGATAATTATGCTAAGTGAAATAACCCAGACAGAAAAAGTTGAAAATCACTTGATATCACTTATATGTGGGATATAAACCTAAAAGCAACAAATGAGTAAGACAATCAAACAGAGACTCATGGACATGGACTATAGACTAATGGTTACTAGTGGGGTGGGGAAGAAGTGGGGAGGTAGACGGGGTAAAGGGGGTCAAATGTGAGGGTTAGGGGGAGGGTGAAGGTAAAAGAATTCAAAAATATGGTAACTGAAGGAAACTGGACGTTGGGTGGTAAACACAATAGAAAATACAGATGTCAAATTATAATGTACGCCTGAAAATTAAAAAATTGTATTAACTAATGCTACCCTAATAAAAAATAAATAAATAATCTTATCGTCTAATATACGATAGTAAAGATTGTTCTATATACACTTGAAAACAAAAATATTTTGCTTTTGTTCAGTGGTTCCTTTCCTTCAAGTGTCAAATACCCTCCAGTGTCTCCCTGGTTTTGGTCACACTCTCATGCCATAAACATTATTTTTAAAGTACAGATAATTCTCGGAATATTGCAGGTTTGTTCCAGCCTACAGCAATAAGTGAATATCAGAATAAAGCAAGTCACAATTGTTTTGCTGGTGAGGGTCTTGCTCTCAATTTGTAAAAAATGCAACATCTGTGAAACACAATAAAGCAAAGCGCAATTAAACAAGGCATGCCTGTATGCTTTGTCCAGAGTTTTTCAATCTTATTTATTGGTGAGTGGGGTGGTCTTTTACAATTTACTGTACCACTTCATCTAGCCATAACTATCATACTACTTGTATTAAGAGATAAAACTTTCTTATTTTTAAGCCAGTGTGTGCGTGTTTTTTATGCTTTCAAGCAAAAAAAGTAATTCGTACACACACACACACACACACACACACAATGTATAAACAAGAATGCTAAGAACCTTTGGGGGGAGAAGTGGGTGACTCTATAAATAGAACTATTTTTGATATTATTTGACCCATATTAAATTAAATGAGAAACGAATTTACCAGGAGAAGCAAGCATATATGGGTGTTTTGTTTACTTGTTAATAAAAGTATTTACAAAGTATTCCCACTCTATTTTAAAATGAGAATGAAGGAGTGGAAATATTATTACCTTTACACTCAGGAGGGTCACTACTCCATACTCCGTGACAAGTAAGTTTGCTCTCGCCAACAAGTGAATATTTATCTGGTCCCATTGAAGGATTACAGCTATAAGTTACTACTTCATTATAGTCAAAGATAGGCTTGTGGCTATTGGTGTATTTTCCATTTGCTATATTTCCAGGTGCTCGACATATAATTTCTTAAAAAGAAAAAAAAAGAGGAAAGGCCAATGAAACAGTGAGTATTAACACAGCATTAGTAATGTCTTGTGAACTGCCTTTAATACGTTCACTGACATATTTCTACAAAATAGTTGTGAATTCAGTATACATTTAGAAGAAAATTTCTATAAGAAAATGTATTATCCCAATTCAAACCATTAATGGAGAAATGAACTTTTAGAAGAAATCTCATTTTCTTAAATACCTATATAAGATACCTATATAAAACACCTGTATTTATCTGCAAAGCCCTGTTAAGACTTCTCATCATAAGAGATGCTGACAATTTAAAAAACAATATGCTTATGTTTAAAAACACAACTCAGAGTTGATTGAGAAATATTTTATAATTTATAAATATATCATTCCTAAATCAATGGTCACAGTAATACCAAGATATTATTGTCTTGTTCACTTTCATTCTTAAGAGTTTACAGTGAAATTCTCCAATGGCTTCAAATTGTTTGATAATGTAACACAATGAACCCAGAAGTCTTCCTTAAAGCAAGATATTAAATAGACTTAAAAAAATATAAAACAAGCCATAATTCTCATTGTTTGTTTTGAAAATACTATATTTTTATGAAAAATAAAACCACTTGCATTTGTTGGCATGTATTGAGCTTACGGTTCTTACAAATGAATTGACAAATAATTATTTTAAAACATCTCTGTTTTAATTCCAATATAAGGAATATTATTAGACCTAATCCAATTGCAGGAAAGTTCTGTGGGCTCTTTACAATTTAAAAGTGTAAAGGGGTCCCCAAGCCAAAAAGTTTGAGAACTGCTGCTTTAAATTTTAAAGAGAGAATACTTACTTTCACACGCTGGGGGATTATCACTCCAATCTACATTACTTCCAGAAAGTTCACAATATAGAAGCTTTGTTCCGAGTAAGTGATAACTAAATGAAAAAATAAAGGATTACTTTGTTCTTATCTGTTACAAAAAGCACATAATGAAGAAAGCATCTATATAGATGTTTTTCTGCATTACAGTAGTTTCAGGGATAAATTTCTTACATAACATATACTGAATGTTCTAACAAAATCTGCAATTTAATGAAATAAAGAGATTTTGCACACACATTGGCCTAGAAGAAAATATCTAAATAAATCTGTCACCGTTGTGACTCAGGTATTTGCTGTCTCTGGCAATCACATCACACATTCACTTCTTTGCCTTTGCTGGTGCCATTCTATGCAGTATGGACAACAGCTGAGTAGAAAGATGAGGCCTTAGAGTTCACCTGACTGGTTTCCAGTTCCAGCTCCGCTGGATTGAATTGCTTTTTCAACTTGAGCAAGTTCTTTAGTGTTTTGTTTCTCAGTTTTCACATTTATGAAAAGGGGATAATAGTAACAACCTTGTGGGATTATTCTGAGTATTAGATGAGTTAGCATGTGGAACATGGTGAATGCTAGACAAGTTTTAGGTCTTATTAATATATTTCAGAATATCCTCCTAAGAGTAGCTCAGGAAAACTACTCGATGAAATCTCTGATGATTTACATTCACAGTACTCTCTTCTCCTCTGGACTCTCATTGTAATGATCATGAATAAATCTATTTCTTTGGTACTTCTCATTTACTACTTTCCTTTAACAGCTCTCAGTATATATTGTGCTTCTCAATAAGACTATGACTTTTTGAGGAGAGTCTATGTCTTAAAAGACTTTTTGGTACTCAACGTGTGTAACAAACTCTCTCTCTATAATTATTGACTGGATATTTTCACTTATTAAACTACAAAATAATCCGTGAAACTGCCTATGATTGCTTCCAGTTGACTTCTCTCCAAGGCTCACTCATTGATTCTATACCATAATGTATTAGGAGAGGATTCTGGGATGATGGATGGCAGGATAGGAAACAACAAGAATGTGTCTCCCCACCTAGACAACAATTGCAGTGCTAGAATCTCTCTATGTAACTGTTTTGGAACTCTGGAGCCTGATGAAGACTTGCAACTTCCAGGAACAGACTTGGATGGGTAAAATGCACTAATTTTGGCCAGTTTCAGCTCTTAGCACAGTGGCAGCCACCAAGTTCACTCCCAGAGCAAGCAGCTGTGTGTGTCTTCCTGTAGCAGCTTATAATCAGCCCTAGGGAATAAGGTGGGCAAAAAGGACTTTATCCTCCAAATATCAGAGATCCCTGCTCTTATCATTGATCGCTGCTTCTGATCACAGAGAAGCAGACAAAGAGTTGGGCAGCCATTGTTGTTACATGTCTCCACACTCCTGCAAGTCTCATCCTTGCTGACTGAGGTGTCTTTCAGGGGAATTAAAGAACCAGCAACTATTGTTCTCTCATTGATTTTTCACTGTATTCCCTTTTGAGAGCCATACATTAAGAACTGGGACATTCAAAAACAACTGTATATGTGAAATAGATTAGAGAGTGACTGCACTTGCCCAGAGGAAGGCTCAGAAAAGATCTGAGAAGACCTTCAGTTACATGTCAGGCTGATTCTCAGCACAGAGACACGCTTGAACAATCAA